>NC_079200.1:4828576-4986377 GCF_029499605.1 Hyla sarda
GAAATGCTTTTCTTTTTGGATTTCTCTTCTGTCACGACCACAGTGCTCTCTGCTATTCATTTTAGGAACTGTCCAGAGTAGGAGAAAATCCCCATAGCAAACATATGCTGCTCTGGACAGTTCCTAAAATGGACAGCAGAGGTCAGCAGAGAGCACTGTGCTCGTGACAGAAGAGAAATCCAAAAAGAAAAGAATTTCCTCTGTAGTATACAGCCCCTAAAATGTACTGGAAAGATTTTCGTTTTGGATTTCTCTTCTGTCAGGACCACAGTGCTCTCTGCTGACATCTCTGTCCATTTTTAGGAACTGTCCAGAGCAGCATATGTTTTCTATGGGGATTTTCTCCTACTCTGGACAGTTCCTAAAATGGACAGAGATGTCAGCAGAGAGCACTGTGGTCATGAGGTCAGCAGAGAGCACTGTGCTAGTGACAAGAGTAATCCAAAAAGAAAAGAATTTCCTCTGTAGCATACAGCCACTAATAAGTACTGGAAGGATTACGATTTTTTAATAGAAGTAATTTACAAAACTGGTTAACTTTCTGGCACCAGTTGATTTAAAAAAAATTAAAAAATTAAAAAAACGTTTTCCACCGGAGTACCCCTTTAACGTCACGTTGTGAGGGTTTCCACAGAAACTTGGCCGTGTGAACAGGGCCTCAACTATTATCAAATACGAAGATGTGCGCGAGATGTGATAAAATGTAGAAACATACCTGAATAAAAAGGCGAAACGGAAGGCGAGCGCAGACCTGATAAACATATCATTTAAAAAAATTAAATTTTTATCACAACTTTTTGTCGCTTTTTTCCGTCTGTGTAACATCCACGAGAAGTCGGCGCCCTGCGACAAATATTGCACGTAAGTAAAAAAATAAAACAACCAACCAACCAGCGCCTTACGCCAACTTAAAAGAAACATTCATTCTGTTAATTTAATGCTGCAAAGTGACAACGAGATTGACAATCACCGCCCCCTCCGTGTCATCGGTTGTAGCCCACAGAACCGCCATTCCGCGGCAGAGGCCGCCGTTCTCCGAGTGAGAATAGCGCTGGAGTCTTATTATCCGTATCTACTCACAACACTGGGGAGAACCGCAGACCCCTCGCCCCTTGGGTGCGGCACCGGGGAAGATTAAAAACAAGAGGAGGAGACGTCAGCGGTGACACAGAACGGAGCCGCCGCCGCCGCCGCCGCAGTTCACCGTTTTGTCAGCCGTAAAATATTTCCGTGGGAAACAACGCAGACTCCGGCTAAAGGCAATAAAATCTGTCTCATGGCGTTTAGGTTTTTTCCAGACAACGCGTCCCGTTTCCCAATTTCCATTGTGCAGACGTCCCAGTCTCCTGCCCGGAGAGGGTAGGAAATGTTTTTGGGGTTTTTTCCCGCCATTATGTCGTCTTCCCGAGTTCAATTTTCTTCTGAATGGCTCGTGTGGAGTGATAGATGAGCGAATCGATAAGTCCCGCAACTGTGTTAGAAAGAGTAAAGAGTTCGACATCAGAGGAGATGATACAAGGGGCCGTCCAGGTAAAGTAATTAATGGGGTGCTGCAGCATCTGGCAAAAATTAAAGGGGTTATCCAGGAATAGAAAAACAGAGCTAATTTCTTTCAAAAAACGCTCACTGTCTCCAGGTTGGGTGCGGTTCTGCAGCTCAGTTCCATTGAAGTGAATGGAGCCAAGTTGTAAAACCACACCCAACCTGGAGACAGACAAGGAGCGGTTTTTGAAAGAAGTTAGCTCTGTTTTTCTATTCCTGGATAATCCCTTTAATATATAAATGGTGATGCTGGGAAAAAAAATTTAAATAATAAAAACACACTAGTATAAGTTGGTTTTGGTTTGTTTAGTGTGTGTTTTATTTTTGAATTTTTTTTTCCCCAGCATCCCCATTTATATATTAAAGGGATTATCCAGGAATAGAAAAACAGAGCTAATTTTCAAAAACAGCTCCCCGTCTGTCACCAGGTTGGGTGTGGTTTTACAACTTGGCTCCATTCACTTCAACGGAACTGAGCTGCAGAATCGCACCCGACCTGGAGACAGACGGGGAGCAGTTTTTGAAAGAAATTAGCTCTGTTTTTCTATCCTTGGATAACTTCTTTAATATATAAATGGTAATGCTGGGGGAAAAAAATAAACACACACTAGACAAACCAAACCACCTTATACTAACCTAGCCCTGGTTCCTCACAGATCCCATTTGGCATCTTTTACTTCCATGATCTCCTTTCTTTTTCCTGCCGACGAGACGAGCACTTGTAGTAGGATCAGTCGGCTCAGCCAATCACTGGCCACAATGGCAGAAGCGGGAAGAAGAGAGAAGATCTGGGGACTGGATGGAGCCAAACAGGAGGTGTGGGGGATCAGGACTAGATAAGTATAAATTTTCTTTTCCTTTTTTCCCCCCAGCAGGATATACATTTTAGCAAATCACTGGACAAACACTTTAAAGGAGTACTCTGCCCCTAGACATCTTATCCACTATCCAAAGGATAGGGGATAAGATGTATGATCGTGGGGGTCCCACCCCTGGGGACCCCTGTGATCTCCCAGCTGCATACGGCATTCGTTTAGAGCATTGGATGCAGCGCCGGAGGCTCGTGACGTCACAGTGGTGTCCCACTCATGACATCATGGCCACGCCCCCTCAATGCAAGTCTATGGGAGGGGGCGTGACGGCCGTCACGCCCCCTCCCATAGACTTGCATTGAGGGGGCGTGGCCGTGACGTCACGAGAGGGACGTGACATCACAAGCCTCCGCCCCGCATCGCCAGTCATCCGCCACGGATCGAAGTTTGCTCCGTGCACTGGATGTCTGGGGTGCCGCAGCCGAAATCACGGGGGTCCCCGGCAGCGGGACCCGTGCGATCAGACATCTTATCCCCTATCCTTTGGATAGGGAATAAGATGTCTAGGGGGCAGAGTACCCCTTTATCAAGAAGCCTTATCCATCGACTCCACGACGCATGCCACTATTCCTGGCCTCAGTGCAGTACCTACCTGTAAACACTCCGCCGATGATGGCGCACACTCCCGTGAGAAAGTGGGTAAATGATCTAGAATCGAGGAACAAAAAGGTTATACGTGGATTCTACAGGTTGTGTAGTGGGGTATAAAGAAGGGCCCCGGGGGGGCCGCTCTCACCTGTGCTTCTCTGTGAGTTTTACCATCATAGGAGAAAGTTCATAGAGGACGAAGACCCCCGGGAGACCCTGATCACCGATCAGTCCGTTCGCGATCTTCTCGTGTCTGGTCACTGAAAACTGATTGGTGCGTAATACCTGGAAAAGGAAGCGGGGAGATTATAATAACGTATCTACCGGAGCGAGAAAAGCCGCGTCATACGTGGTAGAATATAAGGACAATGGGGGAGATTTATCAAATCCTGTCCAGAGGAGAAGTTGCTGAGTTGCCCACAACAACCAATCAGATCACTGCCTTCATTTTCAAAGACCATTTAAAAAACGAAAGAAGCGATCTGATTGGTTGCTATGGGCAACTCAGCAACTTCTCCTCTGGACGGGTTGTGATAAATCTCCCTAAATATTGGTTGTTTCTATTCACACAGTGCAGATTACTTGGTCTCCCTATAAGAAGCGCGCGCACAGAGGCCGCACATACGGACGGCGCACACATTCAGACGCTGCACAGTACGGACGGCGCACACATTCAGACGCTGCACAGTACGGACGGCGAACACGTACAGACGCACAGTACGGAGGGCGCACACGTTCAGACGCACAGTACGGAGGGCGCACACGTTCAGACGCACAGTACGGAGGGCGCACACGTTCAGACGCACAGTACGGAGGGCGCACACATTCAGGCGCTGTATAGTACGGAAGGCGCACACATACAGACGCACAGTACGGAGGGCACACACGTTCAGACGCACAGTACGGAGGGCGCACACGTTCAGACGCACAGTACGGAAGGCGCACACATTCAGGCGCTGTATAGTACGGAAGGCACACACATACAGACGCACAGTACGGAGGGCACACACATTCAGACGCTGTACAGTACTGAAGGCGCACACATACAGACACACAGTACGGACGCCGCACACATACAGATGAACAGTACGGACGCCACACACATACAGACACAGTACGGAGGGCGCACACATTCAGACGCTGCACAGTACGGAGGGCGCACACATTCAGACGCTGCACAGTACGGAGGGCGCACACATTCAGACGCTGCACAGTACGGAGGGCGCACACATTCAGACGCTGCACAGTACGGACGCCGCACACATACAGACGCACAGTACGGACGCCGCACACATACAGACGCACAGTACGGACGCCGCACACATACAGACGCACAGTACGGACGCCGCACACATACAGACGCACAGTACGGACGCAGCATAATAAAAAAAATTAAACAATATGGCAGCATCATACCACAGACACTGGCAGAAGTGTAAAGGGCAGCGTGTAATACTTAGTATGTTAAAGGGGTACTCCGGGGCTCCAGCATTCTGAAAGCTTAGAGCTGGAGGCCGTGATCGTGGTTATGACATCACGACCACTGTCGCAGGAACCTGGTGTTTGTTTGCCCCCCCCCCCCTCCTTTGGATGGGGGGGGATAAGATGTCTGGTAGGGGAGTACCCCTTTAAATGCACAGAATTAGCCCCGCCCCTCAGAGGAGCAGTCGCCTTTTCTTACCTCTCCGTCTACTTTCACATATATCGTAGGGACAATTTTCACAAAGTACTGGAACATCATCGATGCTAATAAAAAAAAAACAAATAAAAAAAACAATTAGTTACAAATTGAGAGTTCAGAGGTCACAACCGTTAACCTTTGGATTGCAGCCAAGTCCCACCCACTAGTAACATTACCATAATGGCCATAGAGAGGATAGCTTTAGGGTTATGCGTAAAAATTTATATCATGTCAGAAGTTTGGATCGAAGCAGGTCTCAGCGATTGTCATTCGTAGCCGGGGGGGAAGTGCACAGCAGCGCGCTTCACTCCCTGGCTGTCAATCAAACCCCACTCTTACACTGCAGTGGTCTATGACAGGGACTAAAAAAAATAGTGGGAAACAAAAACGTATAGATAAATGTGAATAAGCCCCTCCCCTTATAAAAGTTCGGTTGAACCACTCACTTTGCCGCATTTTTCAAATAAAATACAAATATTTGGTATTGCGGCATAAATGTATGAACTATAAAAATACAACGTTAATGAAACCGTAAAATTGTAAAATTTATGGTAAATGTAACTTTTTTTTTTTGTTGCCATGGATATGGTGGGAAAATCAGGGATGCCAGAGGCTGTCCGGGCATGCTGGGAGTTTTGCAACAGCTAAAGGGCCGCAGTTTGAAGATCACTGCATTTAGGGATAATTTAAGAGGGAAGCTTTGATTAACCTTTCTGGGACACTGCAGATCCTCTGGAGAAGGCAGACAGGCCTTCGGCTGTTTTGTAACAGCTGCAGCTGGTTGGGAAACCCTGCCATAGACTGATTACAGTCTCCTTATCGGGCCGGGCATGCTTCACCCAGCTATAACTAACAATCGGAGGGGGTCTTAGCAGAGACCCAAACCAAACTTGACTTTTGACACACTAAGTCTTCTAAAACCCCGGCAAATGTGAACAATCCGGGTAAAGTCTGGGGATTGTCCTATCGATTACATAGGGGGCGCCACAACACTAAACCTAAGAGAAAAAACAAGGTTTTCACTCACCCTGTACAGCCGACACACTCGTCTCATCCAGAGGGTTCACTAGACCGGGATAGTCTCTTCCAAAAGAGAGATGTTTTATATGATGGGTCATGTTAATCTATGGAGGAAAATACTTTATCATTAAAGAAGAAGAAGAAGAGCACCTATCATGACCTCATCTGACCCTAATTCCTCCCCCCCCCCTCCATCTTTCCCCAACTCTTCCTGACTCCAATCCTACCTATTTTTATTTTTCTAAAACCCCTTTTCCTACCTTTTCAATCCCTTGTTAGTTGCTCATTTTGCTGCCCTCTGTGAGAGAGGAAGGGGGAGTGGCCCAGCGTGCGTGACATCAGTTGAAGCCAGGCTGGGCTCACTTCCGCCCTTCTTCTGTGGCCTGCTTTTAATCTGGAAATCCGGTAAGCGGGGGGGTTTGTGGGGGGATGCTTTCAGCCCGCAATCCTGATGCTGCTGTGCTTATAATTAGTGATAAGCGGTAGGGGCCATATTAGAATTCACAATATTTCACGAATATATGGACGAATATTAGTCCTAAATTCCCATATTCGCTAGTTTTTTTTTTTTTTCCCCATGCGAAAATTCGGAATGAAATTTGCATAGTGTGCATGCACAATTATACCTTTCACCTAAAAGAAAGGAGGGATCAGTGTCCAGTCTGGAAGTGCAGCTATTTGCATAAATATTTGCATATATTTGCATAAAAACGGGGCGGGGACAGGACAAGGATAGGATCGTTCCCTCCATTAGTACTCTACTAAAGTCTAATAATAATGTGTGCAGACTTTAAAGGGCTCCTCTGCTCAGCGTTTGAAACAATCTGTTCCGAATGCTGGAGCGGGGAGCTCGTTATGTCATAGCCCCGTCCCCCCTAATGTCATCACGCCCCGCCCCCTCAATGCAAGTCTATGGGAGGGGGCGTGACGCCCCCTCCCATAGACTTGCATTGAGGGGGCGGGGCATGACAACATGAAGGGGCTGGGCTATGACAACACAAGCTCCCGGCACCAGCGTTCGGAACGGTTTGTTCCACACACTGAGCAGCGGAGTACCCCTTTAAGCCAGATTTCAGTCAGACTTTACGGGAAGGATGCATTTTATTCTGCATAGAACATCACGTACACATAACTTACGTTGTCAAGTCCAAAGCTTTGCAAGTCGTGGACTGTTAAAGAAGTAAAAAGGAAATAAAATCAGCGCATCATAAAATAAGTAATTTATAATAAAATGAGTAATTTATTATTTCGGTCACAGTTTCTGATTTTAAAGAGACACCGACAAGTCCCTTACAGGCGGCCATTATAATGGGCTCTCTGGTCGCAGAATTTCAGCACTTTCCGTAACTCCTATTGACTTTAATGCAGGCTGGAGGCAGGTTACCTGTGTCCCTGGCAAGGGATGAAACCCAAAATCCGACTTCTTTAGCGCTTCACTGGGGTGACAGACAAGTTTCGCAGATGTGTTGGAATAACTTTATACGTGGATAATACCAGTTATACAGTTTTTTGTGCACAGGACAACGCGTTTCCAGAGGGGATTCCTCTCTTCATCAGGTCCGTTATATTGCTGTATGGTGTGTATTTATACAGTGGAGAAGCTTAACATTTTCAAAGATGGCGGGTAACTGAGGTCACTAGGGGCTGGTCTATGATGTCACTTCCTGTGCCCTCGGGGAGGGATTTGCTGGAGTCTTGAATAGGATTTACCTATAACAGAGGAATTTTCCCCATAGAAATTAATAGGCCCGTTTGGGTCTATGGCAAGTTGCACTGAGCTTTATGCTAAGCAGCTCTGCGTATGGCAGAGAGCTGTATGGGAGACGGGAAGTGCGCAGTGATTGAAACAAACAGAGTGTAACCTTTAACTCTAATTGTTTGAAACGGCCAACGGGCCCGCAGCGTACTGGAGATTGGCTGCTGAGTTGAGGATAGTTTTTTGAATGGGTTTTGAATGTGGTGGGGGTGTTTAAGGTGGTGGGGGGGGGGGGGGGGGTGTTTAAGGTGGTGGGGGGGGGCTGTTTAAGGTTCATGGGGGGGGGTGGAAAGAGGTGGGGAAATGGTGTCTCTACATCAGGGGTCTCAAACTTAAATTATCCGGGGGCCACTGGAGGTAGCAGCTGGGTGAGGCAGAGCCGCATGCACCCATTACATATAATGCCCCCATCATGCACCCCTTATCCACCAGCTACACCCCCCACCAGCAGTAGAACCCACATCATCCACCAGCAACCCCCTCATTCCCCCTATCCCATGTGGTAATAGCATGAGCTGACGGATGATGGGGGTGCTACTTCCGACTCTCACACAGACAGACACCCATACATACACACACACTTATCTGTCCTGCGCTGCACTTCTCTCCGGCAGCGGCCTGACTAATGACGTCACTGATGTCCTCCTGTGCGGGTCTGCGGAGGGACATCATATGCACGACGTCCCTCATCGGACTCAGGCCGGCCAACCGGAGACGTGGAGGAGGGCAGGGTAAGTGAAGCCTCTCAGCATTTAATACTGCTTGCTCAAAGCAGCGCTAAATGCCTGAAGAAGTTACCTGCCCGGCGCCCGGAACTGCATGTCAATACAAATTCAATATACCTGGTGCGGGTCGGGAGTTTGGGACCCCTGCTCTACATGTTAATGGAATGGTGAAATGGTGCATAGAGGTCACATTGCATTATCACATTGGTCGGTAAGATAGAAAGAGGAATTATATAAGAGAATGCATCAGATCTGTATTGTTATGTGATTACATTATGAGTTCTGATGCGTCATTTAACCCATGAGGTTGGAGCGCAATTCCTCCCACAACTCAATCCGATCCGTCCTCCAGAAACATTCACACATACTCCAATCTGATCCAATCCTAAAAAACGCACTTCCTAACAAACCGGCATCACATTAAGGCGAGCACCCACACTACAAAACATACTGGCCCCCAGAAGGCTAAGACGCCACATAACCAGTCACAACAAAACCAAAAATAAAAAAACAAAAGGATCATAAAGATGTGAAACTAAGAGACGGCTGCGCCGCTCCATAAATCACCGAAAACATTCTCCAACAAATCAACGAATTAAGTGTTCAACATCAAATGTAAATCGAGCAGATATCTACCTGATCATCTGCAACCAACGACAACCCAAAAAGTGTTCAACATCAAATGTAAATCGAGCAGATATCTACCTGATCATCTGCAACCAACGACAACCCAAAAAGTGTTCAACATCAACTGTAAATCCACCAGTTATCTACCTGATCATCTGCAACCAACGACAACCCAAGAAGTGTTCAACATCAACTGTAAATCCACCAGTTATCTACCTGATCATCTGCAACCAACGACAACCCAAAAAGTGTTCAACATCAAATGTAAATCGAGCAGATATCTACCTGATCACCTGCAACCAACGACAACCCAAGAACTTCACCTCCGTCTCAATCAACACAGAAACATCAAACGCAAATTCACCCTCCACAGCCCCCAGACATGGCTCAGAAAACCCCCCGGACCCCATCAACCCCATCACCATATGTCCCATTCACCACATTCCAGGAGACAGAAGCGACAGATTTTCAGCACTAAAAAAAGCGAGAGATGTACTGGATCTACCGCCTGGGAACGCTACAACCTCAGGGGTTAAATGATGTCACAGAACTCGTAATGTAATCACATAATACAGATCTGATGCATTCTCTTATATAATTCCTCTTTCTTTCTTTCTTACCAACCAACGTGATAATGGAATCTGACCTCTATGCACCGTTTCACCATTCCATAAACATATAGAGGCACCAGCTCCCCTACCTTCCCCCACAACCTGAAACACCCCACCTCCACCAACCTTAAATACCCCCCCCCAAAACCTTAAACGCCTCCACCAACCTTAAATACCCCCCCCCAAAACCTTAAACACCCCCACCAACCTTAAATACCCCCCCCCCCCAACCTTAAAGCAGTTATCCAGGGAATAACCTTTTTTTATATATCAACTGGCTCCAGAAAGTTGTAAATTTGTAAATAACTTCTATTAAAAAATCTTACCTTCATCAGCTCATAAGTACTGAAAGGATTAAGATTTTTTTAATAGAAGTAATTTACAAATCTGTTTAACTTTCTGGAGCCAGTTGATATATATATATATATATATATATATAAAAAAAAGTTTTTCCCTGGATAACCCCTTTAAATACCCCCTCCTCTTC
This sequence comes from Hyla sarda, assembly GCF_029499605.1. Classification (NCBI taxonomy): domain Eukaryota; kingdom Metazoa; phylum Chordata; class Amphibia; order Anura; family Hylidae; genus Hyla; species Hyla sarda. Next base: position 4,838,486 of record NC_079200.1, read on the forward strand.
AGCCCCCCCTCCCCCCCACTACCAACCTTAAATACCCCCACCTCTCCCCCCCCAACCTTAAAGGGGTATTCCAGGCCAAAACTTTTTTTATATATCAACTGGTTACAGAAAGTTAAACAGATTTGTAAATTACTTCTATTAAAATATCTTAATCCTTCCAATAGTTAATAGCTTCTGAAGTAGTTGTTGTTTTCTGTCTAGCTGCTTTCTGATGACTCACGTCCCGGGAGCTGTGCAGTTCCTATGGGGATATTCTCCCATCATGCACAGCTCCCGGGACGTGACATCATCATTGAGCAGTTAGACAGAAAACTTCAGAAGCTAATAACTATTGGAAGGATTAAGATTTTTTAATAGAAGTAATTTAAAAATCTGTTTAACTTTCCGGAGCCAGTTGATATATAAAAAAAAGGTTTTGCCTGGAATACCCCTTTAAACACATAAACAGCCCCACCACATCCACATAAAAACCCACTCACAAAACTATCCTCAACTCAGCAGCCATTCTCCAGTACGCCGCGGGCCCCTGTTGGCCGTTTCAAATAACTAGAGATAAAGGTTACACTCTGTTTGTTTCAATCACTGGGCACTTCCCGTCTCCCATCCAGCTCTCTGCCATACGCAGAGCTGCTTAGCATAAAGTAAAGCTCAGTGCAACTTGCCATAGACCTAAACGGGCCTATTAATTTCTATGGGGAAAATTCCTCTATGTTATAGGTAAATCCTATTCAAGCCTCCAGCAAATCCCTCCCCGAGGTCACAGGAAGTGACATCATAGACCAGCCCCTAGTGACAACAGGTACCCGCCATCTTTGAAAATTTGAAGCCCCTCCACTGTTTAAATACACACCATACAGCAATACGGACCTGATGAAGAGAGGAATCCCCTCTGGAAACGCGTTGTCCTGTGCACAAAAAACTGTATAACTGGTATTATCCACGTATATAAAAAGTTATTACAGCACATCTGCGAAACTTGTCTGTCACCCCGGTGAAGCGCTAAAGAAGAAGTCGGATTTTGGGTTTCATCCCTTGCCAGGGACACAGGTAACCTGCCTCCAGCCTGTATATCTGACCGATGCCAGTGGTACCGACGAACAGCGGCTCCCGGAACCTCGCCGTAAGGCACCCAAAGAGCATCTCAGAGTTGTGCCTGAACATCGCACAACTCTAACAGGTGAGCATCATCACTCTTATTTTTCACGACATACACGCAATTGTAAAAAGGTAACGGCACAATAAGGGCGCCATCACTGCTCCCTGCAAACAATGTCGCCCCACGCCGCTTACATATCGCCCTCAGAGTTACGTCGTTTGCCCAACTTCTATTAAAGTCATTGTGAGTTACCAGAATTGCGTAATTTCTTCTATCACCTCCAGTCGCTGCATACGTTTTTACTGAGGGTGAGAGGGGCCTTATTTATTTTTTTATATATAATTTGTTTTTACACTAGATCACATTTTTAAAGGGTTACTCCGCTCCCCAGCATCAGGAACTCAATGTTCCGAACGCAGGGTGCGGGCTTCTGTGTTCACACCCGCCTCACTCATGACGTCACGCCAACCCCCTTGTGACGTCACACCCCGTCCCGTGAGGTCATGTCCCACCCCCTCAATGCAAGTCTATGGGAGGGGGCGTGATGGCCGTCACGCCCTCTTACCATAGACTTTCATTGAGGGGGTGGGGCGGTTCGTCACGAGGGGGCGGGCGTGAACACGGAAGCCTGCACCCAGCATACGGAACATTGGGTTCTGGACGCTGGGGAGCGGAGTAACCCTTTAAGTCCTCATAGTAAACTTTCTATTACTGTTCAGTACATGATAGAGTCAAATCGGCGATCCACTTGTACAGTCTGCCTGTGAGGACAGACAATATGAGAAGATCCTCAGAGAGCGGCATGGAGGAAGGTAAGTGACCTCCAGCTGGCATTTTCACTTATGGGCCCCTGTGATCGGGTGATCCGATGAGTGTCACCAAAGCCCTGAAATGTTGCAGATGCCGTAATCAGCATTGACCACAGCAAAAAATAAATAAGTATTAATGGCGGACATCAGTGTGATGGTCATTAGCAGTGGGGTCCTGAATGCTGATAGCAGCCGGTACTCACCATGAGCTCAGCCAACCCCCTCCCTGCAGAATTACCTCTGTAAAGGTCACAACGCATGCCCAGTAACCTTTCCCATTCATGTAAAGCAGTGGTCTCAAACGGCAACCCTCCAGATGTTGCAAAACTTCAACTCCCAGCATGCCCGGACAGCCAAAGGCTGTCCGGGCATGCTGGGAGTTGAAGTTTTGCAACATCTGAAGGCACGCTGCTTTTGAAACACTGGCATAAATCATCAGCCCAGGATGTGATGTGTTGTGATTGGCCAGAGAAGTAAGGAAGGAATTATCAGTGTGTGTACTACTGTCTAACATCTTAGCTCTGGTGTTGTATGCTGGGAGTTGAAGTTTTGCAACATCTGGAGGGCCACAGTTTGAGACCACTGCTGTAAAGGGACAGTTCCAGTATATTGTTGTTTAGGTCCACGGGGCTTGCTGTAAAGCATCTCTAAATGCCGTTATAAACAGCTCAGGCAAGATGGCCACCGCATAAGAAAAAAAAAAAAAATTATAAAAAACTGTCAACATAAAATCATTTAAAAAAAAAAGTAGGTGATAAATTAGCTTTAGTGTCATTTCGGGAAAACAATTCAAAATTGCACTAACTTAAGGAACAACAACTCGACACTTCATACAGGACACCCGGTAGACTATGTGGACTGAGAGTATGAAAACCACAACACAGCGACACAAACAAGCACAACCGGGGTAGTAGTAAAGTATACAACTTACTCTCCACAGCGTGTACTGCACCGAGGAGAAGGCAGGAAGAGAAGAGAGAAACGGTGTCTTTATTATACAGCAGTACCTGCGAGCGTCACACAAAGCCTGTCCAGGCCGGGGCCCCACAACAAGTAATGCAGCAATAGGGCCCATGCACAACACAAATTCTGCTCGGCAGAAGGCGCTTAAATGGGCACTCATTAAAACTAAATTTTGCTACGACACTCCTTATGGTAAATAAAAAAAAGTTTTTTTTAGGTTTTATATGTTTTTTTTTTTTTTTAAAGCTGCCACTAGGTGTCTCCCTACTTGTTCAGAGAACAAAATCAGGAAATGCAGTCTGGAGTGCTGAGGGTGTGTGTGTGTGTAGCCTTAGCCAATCATAGCTCATCTCACACTGAACTGCTCTGGGCTGTGTGTAGCAGAGTGAGGGAGGAAGTTCTCCCCTGTATGGCTTCAGATGATGTCACGCCTGCTGGGGAACGCCCCTTCCCAGTCTGTGATAATGACTGAGACTGAGCAGAAAATACAGAGCAATATCAAGGTAGAAAACTAACAAATAATAAAAATAAAGGCCGGGGGTGGTTTATCATAATGGGGGCCGTGACCTGGGAGGATTATAATATTTAACAAGATCATCAGAGGTACGGTTTAACCCCTTAAGGACCAGGCCTCTTATTTTTGCTTTTTCGTAATCATAACTCTCTCCATCCACAACTCTCTCCATCCACAGACCCATATGAGGGCTTGTTTTTTGCGTGACCAATTTTACTTTGTAATGACATCACTTATTTTACCATAAAATGTACGGCGCAACCCAAAAAATTTTATATATGTAAGAATTGAAAACAAAACCGCAATTTAGCAAATTTTGGAAGGTTTTGTTTTCACGCTGTACGCTTTCCGGTAAAAATTACGTTTTCTTTATTATTTATTGTGGGTCAATAAGATTAAAATGATCACCATGTTATACGCCTTTTAATAGTTGTACCTCTTAAAAAAAAATATCAAACTATTTTAACAAAATTAGTATGTTTGAAATTGCCCTATTTTGACCACCTATGACTCATTTTTCCGTATAAGGGGCGATATGAGGGCTCATTTTTTGCGCCGTGATCTGTAGTTTTTATCAGTCCCATGTGTGCTTAGGTTTAACTTTTTATTAATTTTCTTTTTAATAGCAATTTTGGACTTAGGAATATTTTTACATTTACCATACAGGATAATTAACCCCTTAAGGACGCAGGGTTTTTCCGTTTTTGAATTTTCATTTTTTCCTCATCACCGTCTAAAAATCATCAATCAAAATCATAACGCTTTCAATTTTGCACATAAAATTCCATATGATGCTTATTTTTTGCGCCACCAATTCTACTTTGCAGTGACATCAGTCATTTTACCCAAAAATCCACGGCGAAACGGAAAACGGAAAAATTCATTGTGCGACAGAATTGAAGATAAAATTTCATTTTGTAACTTTTGGGGGCTTCTGTTTCTACGCAGTACATTTTGTTGGTAAACATGACACCTTATCATTATTCTGTAGGTCCATACGGTTATAATGATCCCCTACTAATATAGGTTGGATTTTGTCGTACTTCGAAAAAAAAACATAACTACATGCAGAAAAATTTATATGTAAAAAATTCTCATCTTCTGACCCCTATAACTTTTTTATTTTTACGTGTATGGGGCGGTATGAGGGCTCATTTTTTGCGCCGTGTTCTGAAGTTTTTATTGGTACCATTTTTGTATTGATCAGACTTTTTGATTGTTTTTATTCATTTTTTCATTATATAAAAAGTGACCAAAAATACACTATTTTGGACTGTGGAATTTTTTTGCGCGTACGCCATTGACCGAGCGGTTTAATTAACAATATATTTTTATAGTTCGGACATTTTCGCACGCAGCGATTCCACATATGTTTATTTTTATTCACACAGTTTTTTTTTATGGGAAAAGGGGGGCGATTCAAACTTTTATTAGGGAAGGGGTTAAATGACCTTTGTTAACTTTTTTTTTCCACTTTTTTTGCAGTGTTATAGGTCCAGTAGGGATCTATAACACTGCACACACTGATCATTGTTATCCCATAGGGACCTATAACACTGCACACACTGATCTCTTATACTGATCATTGTTATCCCATAGGAGACTATAACACTGCACACACTGATCTCCTATGCTGATCCCTGCAGAGCCATAGCTTTGCACGGATCAGTCAGATAGGTGCTTGATTGCTCAAGCCTGTAGCTCAGGCTTGGAGCAATCAATGGACGATCAGACGCCGCGGAGAGAGGTAAGGAGACCCCCGCCTGCGTCCCAGCTGATCGGGACATCGCGATTTTATCGCAATGTCCTGATCAGCCCGACTGAGCTGCCGGGAAGAGTTTACTTTTGTTTTCAGACGCGGCGGTCAACTTTGATCGCCGCGTCTGAAGGGTTAACAGCGCGCGGCACAACGATCGATGCCACGCGCTGTTAGCCCAGGGTCCCGGCTATGATTAACACCGGGACCAGGCGTAGGGCGTACAGGTACGCCCTACGTCCTTAAGAGGTTAACAATATAATTTTATAGTTCAGACTTTTGCGCACGAGGAGATACCAAAAATGCTTATTTAATTTTTACGCTTTTTTTGGCAGTAAAATGGGAAAAACTGTTGATTTACATTTTTTATTGGGGGAGGGGATTTTTCTATTTTTTTTATTTTTATTTCTTTACTTTTTAATTTTTATTTCATTTTTACAATTTAATAGTCCCTATAGGGGACAATTTATAGCAATCATTTGAATGCTAATAGTGTTCAGTGTTATGTATAGGGCATAGCAATGATCAGTGTTATGGGCGATCTTCTTATATTGTCTGCTCGATCTCAGACCAGAGCAGAAGACCCCTGGAGACGGCCGGAGCCAATATGGATGATCGGATGCCAGCGGCAGCGCTGCGGACAATCCGATCATCCACTTAAAGTACCACACTGCCGCAGACGCCGTGATCTGTATTGATCACGGCATCTGAGGGGTTAATGGCGGACATCCGCGCAATCGCGGATTTCTGCCATTACCGGTAGGTGCCTGGCTGCAGACAGCAGCCGGGACCTGCCGCCCATGGCAGTGCTCGCGGTCATGGCAGAGCGTAAATGTACGTCCTGGTACGTTAGGTACCACGGCACCATGACGTACATTCACGTCAATTGTCGTTAAGGGGTTAATGGCCATTCGGCACTGTCCCATTGACTGCAATGCAGTTCCTGGTTGACTCCGGCAAAAGAATGATCCGCCTTGGAAGTTCCGCTATGGATCATATGTAGAGCGCACAGAGCAGCCATGAAGATCCATGCGATCCTGCAGCGTAATTACACTTAGTGTGTACGGGCCCTTACTGTAACTGTAATGGTTATTTGTAAGACAAAAGGCCTGAATCTAACATTTTATCCCACTAATTTAAAGGGGAGCTCCCACCATCCTCTTTTTCTTTCTGTCCCTGCCTATTGCCCATCTATCCCTAACCCCCTCCCTGCCTTTTTTTTTTTTTTTTTTTATTATCTTAAAAATGGCATTTTGTTTGCCTGGCAGTGTGCTCACTACCAGGCAGACTTCCCCAGCAGGCACCACGTCACTGATGCCTGCTGGGGGGCGACTTCTGCCCTTAGTTCTCCTGACAGGGTGCCTCCTGCTGTTTTACCACTACAACTCCCAGCATGCCCTGACATCTATTTGCTGTCAAGGCATGCTGGGAGTTGTAGTGGTGAAACAACTGGAGGCACCCTGTGTTGGAAGACACCCAGCCCCCGACCAATATCGCCCCCCCCCCCCCCTTCACCTGTGCTGGACCATGAGCGGGGGTCCGTAGCAAGCAACAAGCGTGTGCCCGGCTTCCTGTCATGCCCGTACACTCTGGAAACTGTCTCTATGTTTCTGGAGGAATGAAAGTCCTGACAGGAAGCCGGGCACACGCTTGTTGCTCAGTGTGTGATGGGCCCTCCTGTAAATGGCGCCCCCCTCTCTGTATAATGCGCTCCCCCCGGTAATGACAGGACACAGCTGTGAGGAGGCGGCGTATCCCCACTGGAGCCGCAGCTGTAAGGAGAGGTAAGAGCCACGTGCCTTTCTGCTGCAGGGAGAATATGCAGCAGGGAGAATATGCAGCAGGGAGAATATGCAGCAGGGAGAATATGCAGCAGGGAGGCGGCCATTGTGTGTGAGTCCAGGGAGCCAATGCGCAGCCCTGGATTTCACGGTGTTCGCTCTCGCCTGTTTGATTGACAGGCGGGAGCGAGCACCGCAGTGACTGGAATTTCGACTCATTTGCCAGGCTCAAATGAGACGAAATTCTGTAGTGACGTCACTGCCTAATGCATTCGGCCACTAGGAGGGCGACCCCTAGTGGCCGAATTTAAAAGTGATTTTAAACTGGTTTAAAATCCCTTTTTTTAATTAAACTATATTAGAGATATGTTGTAGTACTAAGTACTACAACATATCAATTTTTTTATTTCATGACGGTGCCCATTTAATGTGATTTTGTTGTGGACGCGGAAAAAGGTCTACAGGGAGCACATGGTTTGGTGGCCATAAATTCCATTCAGCCAAAAATGTAAAGAACTGCCTTTAATTTCGCGGCAGAATCCCAAGTCAATAGGGCTGTGAATTTTTGCAGAATTCTGTGTTTTGAGAACATACAATTCTGCCAAGATTACGCAATTTTTTTCAGCGAGCTTTGTGCGGAATTGTAAAAATTCCTGCATATGCACCTGGACTAAAAGGGGAGACCCCAGGGAAATGTAACAGGGGAGTTTCACAAGTTATTTAATTGTTTATTTTTCAACTTAAAGGAGTATTCCGCTGCTCATGGTTTGGAACACACTGTTCTGAACGCTGGAGCCGGTTATGTCATAGCCCCGTCCCTCATTATATCATGCCCCGCCCCCTCAATGTAAGTCTATGGGAGGGGGTGTGACAGCTGTCATGCCCCCTCCCATAGACTTGCATTGAGGGGGCAGGGCATGAAGTCATGAGGGGGCGTGGCTATGACCTCACAAGCTCCCAGCGCCGGCTCCAGCGTTCAGAACAGTTTGCTCCAAATGCTGAGCAGCGGAGTACCCCTTTAAAAGGAGTACTCCTCTGCCCCAGCGCTCAGACCATTTTGTTCCGAATGCTTGGAGCAGGCGGCGGGGGTTGCGCCATCACAGCCACACCCCCTCATGCAGTCAAGCCCCATCAATGCAAGTTTATGGGAGCCACGCCCCCTCACATAGACTTGCATTGAGGGGGTGTGGTGTGACTGCACGAGGGGCGTGGCCGTGACGCACCCAGAGTTCTAAATAAACACCCGCTGTTGCACAAAGATCTCGGAAGTCCCACCAGCGGGACCCCCGCGATCAGACATCTTGTCCTCTATCCTTTGTATAGGAGATATGTCGTCTAGGGGCGGAGGACCCCTTTAATTTTTTTTCTCCACAAAACCGACAATACAAGACATTCACACACAAAAAAAGAGAAAGCAATGGGCGCAAGTTACACCGAGAGCATAAAATAAAAGCTAATGCAAGCATGCAAACACAAATCACATGACAAATCTCTCGTAAAGTAATTTTAACCCCTCGAGGACACAGGCAGTTATCTTTTTTTTCCTCCTTGATTCCAATAGTCATAACTCTTTATTCTTCGCCCCCTACAGACCCATAGGAGGACTGTATTTTTGCGCAACCAATTGTACTTTTGTAATGACACCTTTCATTTTACCATAAAATCTACGGCACTAAGAAAAATTATTTGAAGGGGGGGGGGGGTGCGTTGAAAAGAAAAACACAACTTTGTAAGATGTAACTTTGTAAAACTATGATTATAATGATCGCCATGGTTACACGCTTTTCTTTTATTGTACTGGTTTCTTAAATGTACAAAAATTTAACAAAATCAGTAAGTTGCCCTATATTTTAATAGTTTGGACATTTCTGCACGTGGTGATACCAAACATGTTTAATTTATTTTTTTGTTAAAATGGAAAAAGAGCGCAATTTATTATTATTATTTTATTTTATTAGTGGAGGCACTTATTCACATTTCTTACATTTTTTTTAGTTGCCCCCCGGGGACTATTTATAATGCTCTATTGATTGCTATTACTGTTTAGCGTTATGCATTATCATAACCCTGACTTGATCTACTTGTACAGCTTTGCCACAAGGTAGACCATACAAGTGGATCCCTGAAGCGGTCATGGAGCTCTTAAGCAGAGCTCTGGCTGCCATCTTGACTCATTGGACCCCCAGGATTGCACTTTGGGTGATCCGATGAGTATCTGATCAGTATTGATCATGCCATCTGAAGGGATTATGGTGCACATCAGCACGATCACTGGCATTAGCAGCGAGTCCCTGGTCTATAAAGTGAGTGTTGCGCCTGCATCATAGTCCAGTTGCCTTTAAAGGGGTACCCCACCCCAAGACATCTTATCCCGGGGGTCCCGCTGCTGGGGACCTCCGTGATCTCAGCTGCGGTACCCTAGACATCTGGTGCATGGAGTGAAATTCGACTGGTGAAGCCAGACAAAGGCCTCAAAACGTTACGGTCACACCCAGCTTGTGACATCACGGCCACGCCCCCTCAATGCAAATCTATGGGAGAGGGTGTGACGGCCGCACGGGATAGGGAATAAGATGTCTAGGGGTGGAGTAACCCTTTAAAGGGGTAGTCCAGAGGTGAAAAACGTATCCCCTATCCTAAGGAGGGTTCCTTTGAGATCGCGGGGGGGCCGACCGCTGGGGCCCCCTGCGATCTCTCTGTACGGGGGCCAGGCTCTCCGGCCAGATAGCTGGTGTCGACCACCGCACGAAGCCGACACGCTCCCTCAATACATCGCTATGGCAAAGCCGGTCGACACGCCCCCTTTCTGCGGGCTGTCTGGGCCCCGTACAGGAGATCGCGGGGGGCCCCAGTGGTCGGACCCCGCGTGATCTGCAACTTATCCCCCCATCCTTAGGATAGGGAATAAGTTGTTCACCACTGGACTACTCCTTTAAGGACATACATGTACATCATGGTGCATCCTGCGTCCTCTAGGGGTTAAACAAAAATAAATAAAGAGATGCCCCCATTCTCCCAGCCCACATAGTCTCCTTCTCGTTCAGAACAACCATGCAGTACGTGCCGTATGCCTTTAGGTGTACAGAAGTGCGATCCATAACTGCCGTCACAAAATAACCAACCACACCATAAAAAAGACCCAAAAATATTTTGATCACTAAAGGCGACATATTACTTACCGTGGACATGTGACTGCTGGAAGCTTTTTCCAGGAGCAAAATGAAAGTTTCCAGCCACCTAATGGAAAGAGAAGTCAATTCACGTCCTTTACGATACGAAATACCGAAGCAATCAGTGAAAGCCAATAAAACGTTCAGCGCAGGACCGCACCTTGTTGACTTCTAAGAACCCGTAGACCTCGCAGCCCTCGTTCTTCTGATCCTGCATCTTCTGACTGAACCCTTCACGTTTACACTGTTCTATGGAGTCTGGAGTCTTGAACGCCCAACCTTTTCTACGATAGGCCTCCCGAACATCGTCACATGTGTTACAGCACCTGCAAGAGGTACAAGGGTATTAAAGGGGTGCTCCACTGCCCCAGCGTACGGAACATTTAGTTGTGACGTCACAGCCATGCCCCCTCAATGCAAGTCCCATAGACTGCAGCCCGAACCCAGCGTTAGAACATTTATTTATGGGGCAGTGGAGCACCTCTAAGACTTAAAAAGAAAAAAAAAAAAACACATACATTGAATTAAATTAATTTATTACATTTATTAAGTTAAATGTATTGATTAAAATGTATTTTAAATATGAGAGATAGATTTAGATAGAAATATAATGTATAAATATATATATATAAATGTATAAGCATACGCGTATGCGTATGTCCCCCCCGCACAGCACATGTTACATATGCGGGGGGGGCACAGCGCATGTTATATACGCCCCCCGCACAGCGCATGTTATATACGCCCCCCCCGCACAGCACATGTTATATACGCCCCCCCGCACAGCGCATGTTATATACGCCCCCCCGCACAGCGCATGTTATATACGCCCCCCCGCACAGCGCATGTTATATACGCCCCCCGGCACAGCGCATGTTATATACGGCCCCCCGCACAGCGCATGTTATATATGCCCCCCGCACAGCGCATGTTATATACGCCCCCCGCACAGCGCATGTTATATACGCCCCCCGCACAGCGCATGTTATATACGCCCCCCGCACAGCGCATGTTATATATGCCCCCCGCACAGCGCATGTTATATATGGCCCCCCGCACAGCGCAATCATTAACAAGCATTCTATTAGCAGAGCATCTCTCCGGGAAGCCGCTGCCCGATGCTCTGCTAATGCTCCGCTTGTGAGTGATAGCGCTTCAGAGGCATATGTGTATAGAAGCGAAGTGGGGAGCAGACATATAGCGTTATCTGGTCCCCTCTTCGCTTCTATGCACAGTCCTCCTTAGTACAAACACCACAGCTGCCCCATCGCCTCCTCCCATCTCCGGTGTTATAATTACCTGTTCCCGAGGTCCGTGATCCTTCTGGCTCTGGAGCAGTGACAGCGCACAGCAACAGCACCGGAGCCAGAAGGATCACGGACCTCGGGAACAGGTAATTATAACACCGGAGATGGGAGGAGGCGATGGGGCAGCTGTGGTGTTTGTACTAAGGAGGACTGTGCATAGAAGCGAAGAGGGGACCAGATAACGCTATATGTCTGCTCCCCACTTCGCTTCTATACACATATGCCTCTGAAGCGCTATCACTCACAAGCGGAGCATTAGCAGAGCATCGGGCAGCGGCTTCCCGGAGAGATGCTCTGCTAATAGAATGCTTGTTAATGATTGCGCTGTGGGGGGGGCCATATATAACATGCGCTGTGCGGGGGGCCATATATAACATGCGCTGTGCGGGGGGCCATATATAACATGCGCTGTGCGGGGGGCGTATATAACATGCGCTGTGCGGGGGGGGCCATATATAACATGCGCTGTGCGGGGGGGGGCCATATATAACATGCGCTGTGCGGGGGGGGGGCCATATATAACATGCGCTGTGCGGGGGGCCTATATAACATGCGCTGTGCGGGGGGGGGGGGCATATATAACATGCGCTGTGCGGGGGGGGGGGGGCATATATAACATGCGCCGTGCGGGCGGGGGGGGCAGTGGCATATATAACCTGCGCTGTGCGGGGGGGGGGGGGGGCATATATAAAACATGCGCTGTGCGGGGGCGGGGGGCATATATATAACATGCGCTGTGCGGGGGGGGGGGCATATATATAACATGCGCTGTGCGGGGGGGGGCATATATATAACATGCGCTGCGGGGGAGGGGCCATATATAACATGCGCTGTGCGGGGGGGGCATATATAACATGCGCTGTGCGGGGGGAGGGCCATATATAACATGCGCTGTGCGGGGGGAGGGCATATATAACATGCGCTGTGCGGGGGGAGGGCATATATAACATGCGCTGTGCGGGGGGAGGGCATATATAACATGCGCTGTGCGGGGGGAGGGCATATATAACATGCGCTGTGCGGGGGGGCATATATAACATGCGCTGTGCGGGGGGGGGGCATATATATAACATGCGCTGTGCGGGGGGGGGCATATATATAACATGCGCTTTGCGGGGGGACATATATATAACATGCGCTGCGGGGGAGGGGCCATATATAACATGCGCTGTGCGGGGGGGGGGGGGGGGGCATATATAACATGCGCTGTGCGGGGGGCCATATATAACATGCGCTGTGCGGGGGGGCCATATATAACATGCGCTGTGCGGGGGGGGCCATATATAACATGCGCTGTGCGGGGGGAGGGCCATATATAACATGCGCTGTGCGGGGGGAGGGCCATATATAACATGCGCTGTGCGGGGGGAGGGCCATATATAACATGCGCTGTGCGGGGGGGGGCATATATAACATGCGCTGTGCGGGGGGGGCATATATAACATGCGCTGTGCGGGGGGGGGCATATATAACATGCGCTGTGCGGGGGGGCATATATAACATGCGCTGTGCGGGGGGGGGGCATATATAACATGCGCTGTGCGGGGGGGGGGCATATATAACATGCGCTATGCGGGCGGGGGGGGCGGTGGCATATATAACCTGCGCTGTGCGGGGGGGGGGGGCATATATATAACATGCGCTGTGCGGGGGGGGGGGTTGCATATATATAACATGCGCTGCGGGGGAGGGGCCATTTATAACATGCGCTGTGCGGGGGGGGGGGCATATATAACATGCGCTGTGCGGGGGGGCCATATATAACATGCGCTGTGCGGGGGGAGGGCCATATATAACATGCGCTGTGCGGGGGGAGGGCATATATAACATGCGCTGTGCGGGGGGAGGGCATATATAACATGCGCTGTGCGGGGGGGCCATATATAACATGCGCTGTGCGGGGGGGGCCATATATAACATGCGCTGTGCGGGGGGAGGGCCATATATAACATGCGCTGTGCGGGGGGAGGGCCATATATAACATGCGCTGTGCGGGGGGGGGCCATATATAACATGCGCTGTGCGGGGGGGGGGGCATATATAACATGCGCTGTGCGGGGGGGGGCATATATAACATGCGCTGTGCGGGGGGGGGCATATATAACATGCGCTGTGCGGGGGGGCATATATAACATGCGCTGTGCGGGGGGGGGCATATATAACATGCGCTGTGCGGGGGGGGGCATATATAACATGCGCTATGCGGGGCGGGGGGGGCGGTGGCATATATAACCTGCGCTGTGCGGGGGGGGGGGGGGGGGCATATATATAACATGCGCTGTGCGGGGGGGGGGGTTGCATATATATAACATGCGCTGCGGGGGAGGGGCCATTTATAACATGCGCTGTGCGGGGGGGGGGGGGCATATATAACATGCGCTGTGCGGGGGGGCCATATATAACATGCGCTGTGCGGGGGGAGGGCCATATATAACATGCGCTGTGCGGGGGGAGGGCATATATAACATGCGCTGTGCGGGGGGAGGGCATATATAACATGCGCTGTGCGGGGGGAGGGCATATATAACATGCGCTGTGCGGGGGGAGGGCATATATAACATGCGCTGTGCGGGGGGGCATATATAACATGCGCTGTGCGGGGGGGCATATATAACATGCGCTGTGCGGGGGGGGCATATATAACATGCGCTGTGCGGGGGGGCATATATAACATGCGCTGTGCGGGGGGGCATATATAACATGCGCTGTGCGGGGGGGGGGGGCATATATAACATGCGCTGTGCGGGGGGGGGCATATATAACATGCGCTGTGCGGGGGGGGGCATATATAACATGCGCTGTGCGGGGGGGGGGCATATATAACATGCGCTGTGCGGGGGGCATATATAACATGCGCTGTGCGGGGGGCATATATAACATGCGCTGTGCGGGGGGAGGGCATATATAACATGCGCTGTGCGGGGGGAGGGCATATATAACATGCGCTGTGCGGGGGGGCATATATAACATGCGCTGTGCGGGGGGGCATATATAACATGCGCTGTGCGGGGGGGCATATATAACATGCGCTGTGCGGGGGGAGGGCATATATAACATGCGCTGTGCGGGGGGAGGGCATATATAACATGCGCTGTGCGGGGGGGCATATATAACATGCGCTGTGCGGGGGGGCATATATAACATGCGCTGTGCGGGGGGGCATATATAACATGCGCTGTGCGGGGGGGGGGGCATATATAACATGCGCTGTGCGGGGGGGGGGCATATATAACATGCGCTGTGCGGGGGGGGGCATATATAACATGCGCTGTGCGGGGGGGGGGCATATATAACATGCGCTGTGCGGGGGGGGGCATATATAACATGCGCTGTGCGGGGGGCATATATAACATGCGCTGTGCGGGGGGCATATATAACATGCGCTGTGCGGGGGGCATATATAACATGCGCTGTGCGGGGGGCATATATAACATGCGCTGTGCGGGGGGCATATATAACATGCGCTGTGCGGGGGGCATATATAACATGCGCTGTGGTGGGTATATGATAGCGCTGTGCGGGGGGGCAAGATATATAGAAGCTGTGGGGGCATATACAAAACCCCCAGCGATTCTATATATCTTTCCCCACCGCAGCTCTTCTATTTGAGAACCCGCAGGGATCCCTGATCGGCTCCTCAGTACCGGCCATGCAGGGATCCCGGCGGGGAATTTGAAAATTTAAGTAAAATACATTGTACATCACTGGGGAGCGGACCATGCCGCCCACTCCCCTGCTTAATAACTTTTGATCGGATTGGGTCTCAGAAGTGAGACCCAATGCGATCAACCCCTTTGCCCCTGTACTTCTACCCCCAACATGGAACAGACCCTGCTCCATGATGGGGGTAGGATTCACTCGGTATTCAGTAATTTCCCGACAGCTCAGAGCTGTCGGGTTTTAGTGAAGAAAAATTCACAGGTTTTCCTGTGAGTTTTTCATCATACTCCGAGTGTTTTTTCTCGGGAACACGCCCCTTTTTGTGATAACCACGCCCATTTTGACGGGTTTAAAAAACACTCGGAGTGCTGATATATTTTGTCGGGTTGACATTAGTAAATGAGGGCTACTATGTATATAACAGAACTGTTTGATATAAATACCTAATATCTTCAGTTTCTGCACCGTAGCAACTTTCACAGCGCGACGGATCTAATGATTTTGGGTCAAACACCACGGGCTCTTCTGCTTTTCCCATATCTAAAATTATATAAAAATAAAAAAAAATTATAAATTTCATATTCAATTCAGCATTTTAGTTAACATTTTATCCCAAAATATTTAGTAAATTTGAGGCCCCTGTAATTGGAGCAGTAGCGGTCTTTTCATATTTATATAGCGATGTTTCATATTCCCCTTTGGAAGCAACAGCCGAGCACTATTTCCGCCAGTATGGTGGCAGTGAATGAAGCGGCGGCCATGTTTGTGCATTACTACTACACTCACAGGGCGCGCTGGGATCTCCATTCTTGAAGTTTCAATGCAGAGGACCCATCGGTGATGACACACTGGCCAACGGGGGAGATTCATCAAAACCTGTGCGGAGGTAAATGGGGCAGTTGCCCATAGTAATCAGATTACTTTTATTTTTCAGAGGACCTTTTAAAAAATGATGTGATCTGATTGGTTGCTATGGGTAACTGCACTTCTTTACCTCTCTGCAGGTTTTGATAAATCTCCCCCAATGTCTAAATTTTTCTGGCAGGAGATCTGAGCGCCGTGTAAACCCCAAAAATGACAAAGATACAGAGATAAATTTGACAAAGTCGTCTGTCCACAGTTCTGACCTCTGTCTAAGGGCAACGGTTGTTACTTGCATAAGCAAAAAAAAATATAAAAATAATAATTTTTAATTCCTCCGCACTACAATCACAAGTGTCATGTGGGCGGTCCCCTGCTTGCGCAGTATCTTGAACTTTCTTTACTAAACGCTCCCCAACATGTCCCCACTGCTGAGCGACCATTTAAACATGTAAAGTGATCACAACAAACAAGAATTGAGGCGAACCCCCCCCCCCCCCCCTAATTTATATTTTTTGGGTTATAAGACCGTTCTGCACTTTTAGCTACTCCCACCCTCACAGAAAATGTGCCCAACCTGAAAACCATAGAACATGTCCAGTTCAGACAAGAGACCATCACATGGAGTATTGAAGTGAACGTATCGCTATAATAACACTGCGCATTGTTTACGTTGACCTGTATATCATATTTGATGCTATTCTCCCCAACCTGCATTAAGAGGCGGCGCTTCCCCCTCTATAGCAGCCATCTGCAGAGCTGTAGAACAGGATTATGATGACTGCTTATGGGACGGAGCGGGAAGCCCTCTTTTGCATGACTAGTGTTATGCGGAAGGGAGAATGGCCGCTCGTCGCGACGCTTAATATTAATCACCAAATTTGAAACATGTTTTTTTAAAACACATTTCACTCCTCGACTCACCGCCATCTCTGTTCTGAAGACTCGCAGACTTAAAAAGTGGAGCTGAATGGAGATTGCAGCAAGGCGAAAAGTGATACATGTATCCGATTGGTGGGGACCCAGCACTGAGCGCCCGACCAATCAACATTTTTGGAAGTGACTGGATTCACTCCTATAATGGTTCATATAGGTCGACGTTTAAAAAGACAACAAATTTACATCCCCGCGGTACTTACCGTGTTTCTCGGCTTCTGAGGTCACCGCCTTTCCGTCCTTATCCAGCCTCTGCTTGAAGAGATTGTGCTCCACATCCAGCTGCTGCTCCCCAGCTACGTCCATGGCGTCTATGCTCAGATCTGCCGCACAAGACAGAAGTCACATGATCAGACAAGTAGACTACCTGCCTCAGTGTGTTATATATATGTTATCACTTATTGACGCCACTTTATGATTATATTCTGCAAAAAACAAAAAACACAAAAAACAAGTAGTCGCTGTAATAGCCGCTACCAGATAACAGGGAAGGTGAGAGTTAATACATTTTCCATCGGAACCCTCTAGTCCAGTGTTTTCCAGTGTGTCTCCAGCTGTTGCAAAACTACAAATCCCAGAGGGTTCTGATGGCAGCCAGTATCCAATCGTGGCCCAGGACAGGGAACAGAACAATCAAGTAAAGATCGTCCTACAGGGACAGTAGAAGCTCTGGAGTAAGAATGGATCCAATAAAGTAACAATGTCACCTCTGCTTCACCCTCTGTCTACCCGCCTAACCAATACTCAAAGCCTCATCTGCCTGCACGCTCCTCTCCATGGATACTGCGCATGTGTCGCTTCCACTGTCTAAGATGGCTGCAAAGCATCCGGGTGTACCATGAATGCGGCGCATGCGCAGTAGCTGCGGAAATGAGCGAGCAGACAGACGAAGCTTTATGAATATTAATTAGCCGGGCAGATGGAGGACGAAGCAGAAATGACATTACCGTGAATACCGTGGAGGGTCTTGGGAACGTCCCCTGTGAACCAAACATATACCTAAAAAAAGAATAAGTGACTAATGGAGTAACAAAGCTAAATAAAAAAATAAATAAATAAAAGATATAAACAAAAAATATATAAATATAATAATTCTTAATAAAATGAAATTATATTTGTATTAATAAATATTTATTTAAACAAAATAAAAACAAAACACATACAAAAACCACCACTCTGTGTCATTCTACCCTTAAAGTGCAATGGAGGGAAAAAAAAAAAAAAAAAAAGGGAAATGACAGAATTGCACACTTTAACCTCCCCTTCCATCCCCAAAAAATGTTAATAAAAAAAAATAACCAATAAGTAACCATTCAGATAAACTATTTAATTTTTCAGAGGTCTTTTAAAACAATGATGTGATCCGATCGGTTGCTATGGGCAACTGCACTACTTTACCCGACTCAGACATGTAAAGTGATGACGACAAACTAGAATTGAGGCGACACCCCAACCCCCCATTTTTTTTTCCGGGTTACAAGCGCGTTCTGCACTTTCGGCTACTCCCACCCTCACAGCAAATGTGCCGAACCTGAAAACCACAGAACAGGCATAGGCAACCTTCAGCCCTTCAGATGTTTCCCATGATGCTCTTACAGCCAGAATGCTGCCAAAATCATCATGGGAGATTTAGTCAAAAACATCTGCAGTGCCGGAAGGACCTGGAGGGAGACTATGGGAAAACAAAATAAGATTTTCCTTGGCTTTTGAAGGGTTACTGTCATTAGAACAAAACTTTTGGCACACTGCCCAGACAAAGGAAAGGGTTAACCTGAAGCTTGAGTAATAAATCATGGCGTCCTGGTGCTGCCGCAGTCGGTGGACTCTCTGATACAGTTTCTATTTGGCAGCGCTTGAAACCTCATTCATTATACAAATACGATCAACTAAATGGTGGCGAAAAGAGGAGGAAATGACGCGGCATCAGGATAAAAGGCCAGGAACCAAACATCACGGTGAAAAGAACAGGAACAGTAGAGGGAGGAACGGTAGAAAATGCTCAGGTCAGGATAGTCCCCTCTCAAAGGCTGCTGAGATGAGAGAGAAGCCATGATTTACCTTTCAGGGACAGTGTGGATCCTCTGGAGGAGGCAGATAAGCCTTTTGGCTGTCTGGGCATGCTGGGAGTTTTAGTTTTGCAACTGTCTGACTGACTGCTACCTCTGCAACGCCTACAGCAGTGTTCTATAACAAGGGAGTCTCCAGCTGTTGCAAGACTACATGTATAAAGACTGATTCCTCTGCACGTCCTATAGCATTGTTTTCCAGCAAGTGTGTCAAGATGTTGCAAAACCACAACTCCCACCATGCTGAGAGTTGTAGTTTTTCAACTTCCTGTATATCGACTAATACCACTGCGCTGCCTATAGCATCGTTTTCCAACCAGACAGCCTCCAGCTGTTGCAAAACTACAACTCTCAGCATGCCTTCACAGTCTGTCTGTCCGGGCCTGATGGGTCACAGTTTGGAGATCACTGCACTGAAGGATGAGAGGGAAGCCTTGATTTACCTTTTATGGACTGTGTCAACTGGAGGAGGCAGGCAAGCCTTTGATTGTCCAGGCATGTTGGGTGTTGCAACAGCTGAAGGCACCCTAGTTGGGAAACACTGGAGCTAGAGAATGCACTGCCTATAGCATAGTTTTCTAACCAGGGGGCATTCAGCTGTTTCAAAACTACAACTCTCAGCATGCCCGGACAGCCAAAGGCTGTCCGGGCTTGCTGGGAGTTGTAGTTTTGTAACTGCCTGTATAAGGACTGATACCTCTGCACCGCCTATAGCATTGTTCCCTAACAAGTTGGCCTCCAGATGTTGCAAAACTACAACTCCCAGCATGCACGGACGGCTTTTTTCTATTTTATATGCACATCAAAATTGCCCCTCCCCGGCTGTCAATCACCAGCTGGCGTTCCCATGGCTCCCTGGCGGAATGTGACATTGACAGTATGTGCGGCACTTTATGGCTTGTTGCACTTTGCCCTTTGATTGTTGCAGTATATTGCCATCACACTGTGTTTGTGTGGCCTTAATACACTATTTGCTTTATGTAACAATTGGTACTAATATGAGGTTTATACTGTTCGGGATTACCGCGCGCGCACTTATCTGTTGCTAAATTCGTCTTTTTATGTATTTTCATGATTTTGTTGTTTTTGTGTATTAAAAAAAAGACACACATATATATATATATATATATATATATATATATATATATATATATATATATATATATATACACACACACATACATACATACATATATATATATATATATATATTTCATACACACACCGCGGCGAAATCACGGCGTCCAGAACAGCTGGTCCCTACCTTCCTCCTGTGTGTCCGATCGCCAAATGACTGCTCCATGACTGAGATCCAGGCATGAGCAGTCAAGCGGCAGAATCATTGAGCAATGTTATCCTATGGGATAACAATGATCAACGTAAAAGCTCAGAGTGTGCAGTGTTATAGCCCCCTATGGGATAACAATCATCAGTGTGTGCAGTGTTATAGCCCCCTATGGGATAACAATGATCAGTGCGTACAGTGTTATAGTCTCCTATGGGATAACAAAGATCAGTGTAAGATCAGTGTGTGCAGTGTTATAGGTCCCTATGGGATAACAATGATCAGTATAAGAGGATCAGTGTGTGCAGTGTTAAAGTCTCCTATGGGATAACAATGATCAACGTAAAAGATCAGAGTGTGCAGTGTTATAGTCTCCTATGGGATAACAATGATCAACGTAAAAGATCAGAGTGTGCAGTGTTATAGTCTCCTATGGGATAACAATGATCAACGTAAAAGATCAGAGTGTGCAGTGTTATAGTCTCCTATGGGATAATCATGATCAGCATAAGAGATCAGTGTGTGCAGTGTTATAGCCCTCTATGGGATAACAATGATCAGTGTGTGCAGTGTTATAGCCCCCTATGGGATAACAATGATCAGTGCGTACAGTGCTATAGTCTCCTATGGGATAACAAAGATCAGTGTGTGCAGTATTATAGTCTATGGGATAACAATCATCAGTGTGTGCAGTGTTATAGGTCCCTATGGGATAACAATGATCAGTGTAAGAGATCAGTGTGCGCAGTGTTATAGACTCCTATGGGAGCTATAACACTGGCAAAAAAATAAAAAATAAAAAGTTAATAAAGATAATTTCACCACTTCCCTAATAAAAGTTTGAATCACCCCCCTTTTCCCCATAAAAAAAATAAAAAAAAAGTGCAAATAAAAATAAACATATATGGTATCGCCGCCTGCAGAAATGTCCGAATAAAAATATATAGTTAATTAAACCAAAATAGCGTATTTCTGGTCACTTTTTATATCATAAAAAAAATGAATAAAAAGCGATCAAAGTCCAATTAATACATAAATGGTACCGATAAAAATTTCAGATCACATCGCAAAAAATGAGCCCTCATACCGCCCCATACACGGAAAAATAAATAAAAAAGTTATAGGGGTCAGAAGGTGACAATTTTAAACAAATTTTCCTGCATGTAGTTATGAATTTTTAAAGGTAAGTTCGATAATCTCCCGTATACAGACGTTTACTCACAGGCACACGGCATATGTGGAAATATTATATCGATGTTAATCTTTAACTTATCTCCTCTGGATTTGTCGACAAATAATTCCGGATAGACCTGAAAGAGAAAAAAAAAAAATTTAAAACAGACAAAATTGTGGAGATCATTTCTGCAAGACAAAGGGTCGACAAACCCCATGAAGCGCATCACCGCTTGTCAATGTCTGATTTAACAGTGGTCTTTAACCTGCAGACCTCCAGATGTTCCAAAACTACAACTCCCAGCATGCCCGGACAGCCATCGGCTGTCCGGGCATTCTGGGAGTTGTAGTTTTGAAACATCTGGAGGTCCGCAGGTTGAAGACCATTGCCCGGGCCTTTGTCATCATCCAGACCCCCTCCCCTTTAGTCTTGTACTCACCTCCGCTCGGCGGGACGTTAGGGTGCGCTGGTCCGGGCCATCTGTGCTGTAGGGACCGTCCGGTGGGGAGGGATAGTCGTTCCGTGCTGTACACTTTCACCGGGGGGGGGGGGGGGGGGGGGGGGGGCGGGGGCCTCTTCTTCGCGCCCGGCCCTGGAATAATGACGTTGCCTTGACGACGACGCACAGGGACGTTCATGAGCAACGTCCCTGTGCGTCGTCATCAAGGCAACGTCATTATTCCAGGGCCGGGCCCGAAGCGTGGAGAAGAGGTCCCCCCTGGTGAAGATGGACAGCCAAGAACGACTATCCCTCCCCACCGGACGGTCCCTACAGCACAGATGGCCTAGACCAGCGCACCCTAACTTCCCACCGAGCAGAGGTGAGTACAAGACTAAAGGGGGTCTGGATGATGACGAAGGCCCGGGCAGTGGTCTTCAACCTGCGGATCTCCAGATGTTTCAAAATTACAACTCCCAGCATGCCCGAACAACTGATGGCTGTCTGGGCTTGCTGGGAGTTGTAGTTGTGAAACATCTGGAGGTCCCCAGGTTGAAGACCACTGAGGGCGGAGAGTTCACTCGAGTATAAGCCGAGGGGGATGTTTTCAGCACGAAAAATCGTGCTGAAAAACTCTGCTTATACTCGAGTATATACGGTATATTAGATTTATAGGGACAGAACGTTGATCCAGGGATTTATTCTGATATTTGGAGTCGGGAAGGAATTTTTACCTCTAGTATGAGGGTTTTTTGCCTCCTCTGGATCAGTAGGGGACTCATTAGGGTTATAGGTTGAATTTGATGGACTCTGATCTTTTTTTCAACCTTATGAACTATGTTACTATCCCAGAATTCTCAAGTGACATCTGGGGCAGTGTTTTCCAACCAGGGTTCCTCCAGCTGTTGAAAAACCAACTCTCAGAATGCCCGGACAGCCAAAGGCAACAGCTGGAGAAACCCTGGTCCCTAAAAAGGACTATTTTTTGTACTCTCACATCTCTTAGGTTATGTTCGCAGAGCAGAACCAGAGATTACATTTCTAATACATATATTTTTATATCCGCACTTATATTTACATAACAAAACTAAGAATCGCAAGCTATACATTTCTTGGTTCATTCACATTGTGCTAAATAAACCCCATTAAAGTCAATGGATCTGTCGACGTCCGTTGTGGCCACGATTGGAGCCTCTGATGAAGATGTGAACAAGGACTTACAATGTAACCTGTAATAAACTGTAAGAAGGTCCCATAAAGGACACAGACACTCGTACTTACTTCTTTAGTGAGAAAATACTGGAGCTCGGAGAAGAATAATATCAGCATTATGAGCCCGCTGATCACCGTAACTGGAGGAGAGAACAAGCACAAGGGTTAATGCGCGGCTGTAGGGTGCAGGCCACAGATGTGTTACATGAAGATTTTCTGCTGACTGTTCACACTCTACAGGGTAAAATTGACACTGAAAATCTGCAGCATTTTCGCACATGTGGAACCCGAACCGATAAATCTTTACAAAGTGGCATGAAGCGGCACGAAGACTCTGTTCACACTACACAGACTACATCCAGCAAATGCATAAAAGAATAAAGGGCCATAGATACCCAGCGTATGTATTTGCCATGCGTTCATTTGACACACTGGGCCCCTATATGTTGACATATGAGTTATTTTCAACTGTTCAAAGCAGTGCGGTAAGTAGGTAGGTGTGCGCGCGCCTGTACAGTGCGGTAAGTAGGTAGGGGTGTGTGCGCGCGCCTGTACAGTGCGGTAAGTAGGTAGGTGTGCGTGCGCCTTTACAGTGCGGTAGGTAGGCCTAAGACTCTGAGGCCCGGGATCTCTAGGATGTGACGGAGCTGAGGCCCGGGATCTCTAGGATCTGATGGAGCTGAGGCCCGGGATCTCTAGGATGTGACGGAGCTGAGGCCTGGGATCTCTAGGATGTGACGGAGCTGAGGCCCGGGATCTCTAGGATGTGACGGAGCTGAGGCCCGGGATCTCTAGGATGTGACGGAGCTGAGGCCCGGGATCTCTAGGATGTGACGGAGCTGAGGCCCGGGATCTCTAGGATGTGACGGAGCTGAGGCCCGGGATCTCTAGGATCTGACGGAGCTGAGGCCCGGGATCTCTAGGATCTGACGGAGCTGAGGCCCGGGATCTCTAGGATCTGACGGAGCTGAGGCCCGGGATCTCTAGGATCTGACGGAGCGGAGGCCCGGGATCTCTAGGATCTGACGGAGCTGAGGCCCGGGATCTCTAGGATCTGACGGAGCTGAGGCCCGGGATCTCTAGGATCTGACGGAGCTGAGGCCGGGATCTCTAGGATGTGACGGAGCTGAGGCCCGGGATCTCTAGGATGTGACGGAGCTGAGGCCCGGGATCTCTAGGATGTGACGGAGCTGAGGCCCGGGATCTCTAGGATCTGACGGAGCTGAGGCCCGGGATCTCTAGGATCTGACGGAGCTGAGGCCCGGGATCTCTAGGATCTGACGGAGCTGAGGCCCGGGATCTCTAGGATCTGACGGAGCTGAGGCCCGGGATCTCTAGGATCTGACGGAGCTGAGGCCCGGGATCTCTAGGATCTGACGGAGCTGAGGCCCGGGATCTCTAGGATGTGACGGAGCTGAGGCCGGGATCTCTAGGATGTGACAGAGCCGAGGCCTGGGATCTCTAGGATGTGACGGAGCTGAGGCCTGGGATCTCTAGGATGTGATGGAGCTGAGGCCTGGATCTCTAGGATGTGATGGAGCTGAGGCCTGGGATCTCTAGGATGTGACGGAGCTGAGGCCGGGATCTCTAGGATGTGACGGAGCTGAGGCCTGGGATCTCTAGGATGTGACGGAGCTGAGGCCTGGGATCTCTAGGATGTGACGGCGCTGAAGCCTGGATCTCTAGGATGTGGACGGAGCTGAGGCCTGGGATCTCTAGGATGTGGACAGAGCTGAGGCCTGGGATCTCTAGGATGTGGACGGAGCTGAGGCCTGGGATCTCTAGGATGTGACGGAGCTGAGGCCTGGGATCTCTAGGATGTGACGGAGCTGAGGCCTGGGATCTCTAGGATGTGGACAGAGCTGAGGCCTGGGATCTCTAGGATGTGACGGAGCTGAGGCCTGGGATCTCTAGGATGTGGACGGAGCTGAGGCCTGGGATCTCTAGGATGTGACGGAGCTGAGGCCTGGGATCTCTAGGATGTGACGGCGCTGAAGCCTGGGATCTCTAGGATCTGACGGAGCTGAGGCCTGGGATCTATAGGATGTGACGGAGCTGAGGCCTGGGATCTCTAGGATGTGGACGGAGCTGAGGCCTGGGATCTCTAGGATGTGACGGAGCTGAGGCCTGGGATCTCTAGGATGTGACGGCGCTGAAGCCTGGGATCTCTAGGATCTGACGGAGCTGAGGCCTGGGATCTATAGGATCTGACGGAGCTGAGGCCTGGGATCTATAGGATGTGATGGAGCTGAGGCCTGGGATCTCTAGGATGTGACGGAGCTGAGGCCTGGGATCTATAGGATGTGATGGAGCTGAGGCCTGGGATCTATAGGATGTGATGGAGCTGAGGCCTGGGATCTATAGGATGTGATGGAGCTGAGGCCTGGGATCTATAGGATGTGATGGAGCTGAGGCCTCGTCTTACACTTTAGTCTTTTCTTTGTAATCATCAGTTTTTACCCACAATTCCATAGTAACCAATCAGATCGCTTCTTTCATTTTTAACAAGGCCTCTGAAAAAGGAAAGCAGTGATCTGATTGGTTGCTATGGGCCTCTTTTCCTCTGGACAGGATTTGATAAATCTCCCTCATGTTTTTTTATTTCTTTTTCCTCGGTCCCTTGTGGTGTCGGCACCTGTGACTTGAGGATGAGAATAAAGACAAACAAAGGGTTAAATGCCACGACTGCAGCGACGTCGCGCCTGAATAATGTGTTTACTGTCTGTAAAGCCAATATGTACCCAGATAGAATAACACGGAGCATCCGGCACACGGGTCACATGACACATTATACTCCATAACCCGCACAAGAAACATGAAGGGAACGTTCACACCTACAGGATCTGCTGCAGAAAATATACGTCATGACCGTAAATGTTGTCCCCCTGAAATGTTTCTATAAAATGAAGTATTCCTCACAGGAAAGGATTGCAGTAACACAGGTTTATTCCCTTTGTGTATATATATATATAGATCTCCTCTCCTCTGTATATATATAGTTCTCCTCTGTATATATATAGATCTCCTCTCCTCTGTGTATATATATATCTCCTCTCCTCTGTGTATGTATATATATATATATATATATATATATATATATATATATATATATATATAGATCTCCTCTCCTCTGTATATATATATATAGATAGATCTCCTCTCCTCTGTGTATGTGTGTGTGTATATATATATATATATATATATATATATATATATATATATATATAGATCTCCTCTCCTCTGTATATATATATATATATATATATATAGATAGATCTCCTCTCCTCTGTATATATATATTGCAGTAACACATGTTTTGCTATACACAGGTTTATTCCCTTTGTGTGTATATATATATATATATAGATCTCCTCTCCTCTATATATATATATATATATATATATATATATATATGTATATATATATAGATCTCCTCTCCTCTGTATATATATATATATTGCAGTAACACAGGTTTTGCTATACACATGTTTATTCCCTTTGTGTGTATATATATATATAGATCTCCTCTCCTCTGTATATATATATATATATATAGATCTCCTCTCCTCTGTATATATATATATATATATATATATATATATATATATATATATATATATAGATCTCCTCTCCTCTGTATATATATATATAGATCTCCTCTCCTCTGTATATATATATTGCAGTAACACAGGTTTTGCTATACACATGTTTATTCCCTTTGTGTATATATATATATATATATATATAGATCTCCTCTCCTCTGTATATATATATATTGCAGGAACACAGGTTTATTCCCTTTGTGTGTGTATATATATATATATATATATAGATCTCCTCTCCTCTGTGTATATATATATATATATATAGATCTCCTCTCCTCTATATATATATATATATATAGATCTCCTCTCCTCTGTATATATATATATATATATATATATATAGATCTCCTCTCCTCTGTATATATATAGATCTCCTCTCCTCTGTATATATATATATATATATAGATCTCCTCTCCTCTGTATATATATATATATATAGATCTCCTCTCCTCTGTATATATATATATATAGATAGATCTCCTCTCCTCTGTATATATATATTGCAGTAACACATGTTTTGCTATACACAGGTTTATTCCCTTTGTGTGTATATATATATAGATCTCCTCTCCTCTGTATATATATATATATATATATATATATATATATATATATATATATATATATATATATATATATATATGTATATATATATAGATCTCCTCTCCTCTGTATATATATATATTGCAGTAACACAGGTTTTGCTATACACATGTTTATTCCCTTTGTGTATATTGGAACTAAACCAAAAAAGGAGGAAAAAAAAGCAAATTGTGCATAATGTCACCAAACTCCATAAAT
This sequence comes from Hyla sarda, assembly GCF_029499605.1. NCBI lineage: Eukaryota > Metazoa > Chordata > Amphibia > Anura > Hylidae > Hyla > Hyla sarda. The sequence continues at coordinate 4,865,921 of NC_079200.1, forward strand.
GGGCTGGACAAAATTATTGTCACCCTTAACCCCTTAAGGCCCACGTTTTTTTTTTTGCTTTTGCACTTTCGTTTTTTCCTCCTCCCCTTTTAAAAATCAGAACCCTTTCAATTTTGCACCTAAAAATCCATATTATGGCTTATTTTTTGCGACACCAATTCTACTTTGCAGTGACATCAGTCATTTTACCCAAAAGTCTACGGCGAAACGGAAAAAAAAAAAAAAATCATTGTGCGACGAAATTGAAGAAAAAACGCCATTTTGTAACTTTTGGGGGTTTCCGTTTCTACACAGTACATTTTTCTGTAAAAATGACACATTATCTTTATTCTGTAGGTCCATACGATTAAAATGATCCCCTACTTATATAGGTTGGATTTTGTTGGAGCAATCAGGTAAGTGGCCCTCCGCTCGTGTCCCAGCTGATCGGGACACCGCATTTTCACTTTTGTGGTCCCGATCAGCCCCGCTGAGCAGCCAGGCAGCTTTCACTTTCATTTTAGACGCGGCTTTCAACTTTGAACGCCGCGTCTAAAGGGTTAATAGCGCTCGGCACCGCGATCGCTGCCGCACGCTATTAGCCCCGGGTCCCTGCATCAGATATAGACCGGGACCGACCCGATATGACGTGGGGTCACCGTGTGACCCCACGTTATATCGCGGGAGCCGGCCAAGGACGTAAATATACGTCCTTGGTAGTTAAGGGGTTAAAGGGGTACTCCGGCGCCAAGACATCTTATCCCCTATCCAAAGGATAGGGGATAAGATGCCTGATCGTGGGGGTCCCGCCGCTGGGGACCCCCGTGATCTTGCACACAGCATCCAGTTATAATCAGTCCCCAGAGCTTGTTCGCTCCGGCTCTGATGACTGGCGATCACGGGGGCCGGAGCATTGTGAGGTCACGGCCCCGCCCCCGTGTGACATCACGCTTCGCCCCCTCAATGCAAGCCCGTCATCGCCAGTAATCAGACCCGGAGCAAACATTCTCCGGGGACTGATTATAACGGGGTGCTGTGTGCAAGATCATGGCGGTCCCCAGCAGCGGGACCCCCGCGATCAGGCATCTAATCCCCTATCCTTTGGATAAGGGATAAGATGTCTTAGCGCCGGAGTACCCCTTTAACTTAATATTTCGTTGCACACCCTTTGTAAAGAATAAATAAAATCAGTGTCTTCCTATAACCATCAATAAGCTTCTTACACCTCTCAGTCGGGATGTTGGACCTCTCTTCCTTTACAAACTGCTCCCGGTCTCTTATTGGACGGCGCCTTTTCCCAACAGTAATTATAAGATCTCTCCACAGGTGATCAATGGGATTTAGATCTGGACTCATTGCTGACACTTCAGAACTCTCCAGCACTTTCTTGTCATCCATTTCTGGGGCCTCTTGACGTATGTTTGGGGTCATTGTCCTGCTGGAAGACCCAAGATCTCGGACACAAACCCAGCTTTCTGACACTGGACTGTACAGTGCGACCCAAAATCCATTGGTAATCCTCAGATTTCATGATGTCTTGTACACATTCAAGGCCCCCAGTGCCAGAGGCAGCAAAACAAAACATTTAAATGTTGACGGATAGTTCGCGCTGACACTGATGCTCCCTGAGCCTGCAGGACAGCTTGAATATCTTTGGAACTTGTTTGGGGCTGCTTATCCACCATCCGGACTATCCTGTGTTGACACCTTTCATCAATATTTCTCTTCTGTCCACACCCAGGGAGATTATCTACAGTGCCATGGGTTGTTAACTTCGTGATAATGTTGCGCACTGTGGACAAAGAAAAATCTAGATCTCTGGAGATGGACTCGGCTGAGCTCGTGGAACGACGGTCCCGTTTTGCGGGTTCTCCGCTTGGTTACGCCCCTTGAAAAAAAATACAAATTTGACATAATGTCACCAAACTCCAAAAATGGGCTGGACAAAATTATTGGCACCCTTACCTTAATATTTGGTCGCACACCCTTTGGAAAAAATAAATGAAATCCGTGTCTTCCTATAACCATCAATAAGCTTCTTACACCTCTCAGCCGGAATGTTGGACCGATCTTCCTATAAACCATCAATAAGCTTCTTACACCTCTCAGCCGGAATGTTGGACCACTCTTCCTATAACCATCAATAAGCTTCTTACACCTCTCAGCCGGAATGTTGGACCACTCTTCCAATAACCATCAATAAGCTTCTTACACCTCTCAGCCGGAATGTTGGACCACTTTTCCGTTACAAACTGCTCCAGATCTCTCTTATTGGAAGGCGCCTTTTTCCAACGCGAAACGGGACCGTCATTCCACAAGCTCAGCTGACCTCATATTTTCTTCTCCCCTACCTGAACCTTTGTATCCCATATACATGATGGAATAAAGAAACCATTCTTTGTCATGAAACTGGGTGAGTATCAGATATGTACTTTTCTCTCTCTTTCACATTTCATACAATGATTTCCATGTAAGCGCACCCCCGACACTGCCGTATCACCCGTCCTCCATCATTTCAGTTATACTCCAGCATTATAGGACCGCTCATTACACTACAGTGACGGCTCTGTCTACTGACACCCCCGAAACTATTCACCGAGGGCAAAAGTGACTACGTTGAGCCCTTATTGTGCGGCTGGAATTATTTCAAAGTCAGTGGAAAAAAATAGCAATTCGCTTCCCCCCCCCCCCCCCCACAAATTCTTTATTTGTGGGACATCATTTTTATAAGTCGCTTTTGAAAATCGAGAAAATACGCCCCATATTTTATCACCCTGTTCATCCCGGGCTGGGCAGTACCCTCAGGCCATATCTGGTTGCCTGACCGCCTGCTAGGACCAAGAAGGAGAGGAGCCCCCTTTGGCTTTCAGGGCATCGTTCTATGAATAGCCCCTTATTCATGCAGCGTTTCTGCAGGCGTCAGGTGTCTCATTCAGAAATCAATGGAGTTGCTACAGTATATGTCAGCATCACTTTTTTTTTGACGTGATGCTGACGGATACCTCTGACATATTGCGGGGACGCAGTGTAGGGTCACAGAGCGCATCCGCAGCATTTTTCACACTGCGGATGCCCCCAGCAGTCACACGGGTGAGATCACTGCTGCGGATGGGTAGCTCAGTGGGTCCAATCATGACTGATGGCGGGAAATCCACCACTATGAGTGGAAACACAAAGCTACCCAGCCGCAGCAGGGAGCTCTTTATTGTGACTGCTGACATGTAATATGCTGCGGGTGTGCGCCGTGTGATCCTACACATTATGCTTTTTTAATTTTTATTACATTTATTTAATAAATTTTTTTTTTTATTTTTTTTTTTTACATTTATTGTTTTTACACTTATTTTATATAATTTTTTTTACATTTTTTTATTGCTTTGAAATACTTAGTAACATGCAGCACCCCGTGATCGTTGTGGGGCGCTACAGGAGAGAGAGAGAGGGAGCCCCCTCCCTCAGTCAAAACTCCTTACAGCTTGCGGTCGCTTCCGACTGTGGCTGTAAGGGTTAAACTGCCAGCACCCAACGTTTTCTTCGGTCCCGGCTGTGCAAAAAGGTCCCAGCTGTGTTACAGCCGAGTCCCTGCCGCGATGTCGTGGGTGCACTGGGCAGCACCCACGAGAACCATGGACGAGTATACATGTTCACGGTCGTTAAGAGGTTAAAGGAACATCACCTGCTTGATACAATCTTATTTATCCACAATGATGAAAGGGGCCAATAATTGTGTCCGGACCATTTTTGGAGTTTGGTGACATTATGTCCAATTTGCTTTTTTTCCTCCTTTTTTGGTTTAGTTCCAATACACACAAAGGGAATAAACATGTGTTACTGCAATATATATATATACACAGAGGAGAGGAGATCTATATATATATATATATATATATATATACAGAGGAGAGGAGATCTATATATATATACAGAGGAGAGGAGATCTATATATATATATATATATATATACAGAGGAGAGGAGAGGAGATCTATATATATATATACACACAAAGGGAATAAACATGTGTATAGCAAAACCTGTGTTACTGCAATATATATATACAGAGGAGAGGAGATCTATATATATATATATACAGAGGAGAGGAGATCTATATATATATATATACACACAAAGGGAATAAACATGTGTATAGCAAAACCTGTGTTACTGCAATATATATATATATACAGAGGAGAGGAGATCTATATATATATATATATATATATATACAGAGGAGAGGAGATCTATATATATATATACAGAGGAGAGGAGATCTATATATATATATACACACAAAGGGAATAAACATGTGTATAGCAAAACCTGTGTTACTGCAATATATATATATATATACAGAGGAGAGGAGATCTATATATATATATATACACAGAGGAGAGGAGATCTATATATATATATATATATACAGAGGAGAGGAGATCTATATATATATATACACAGAGGAGAGGAGATCTATATATATATATATATATATATATACACAGAGGAGAGGAGATCTATATATATATATATATATATATATACAGAGGAGAGGAGATCTATATATATATATATATATATATATATATATATATATATATATATACAGAGGAGAGGAGATCTATATATATATATATACAGAGGAGAGGAGATCTATATATATATATACAGAGGAGAGGAGATCTATATATATATATACAGAGGAGAGGAGATCTATATATATATATATATATATACACACAGAGGAGAGGAGATCTATATATCTATATATATATATATATATACACAAAGGGAATAAACATGTGTATAGCAAAACCTGTGTTACTGCAATATATATATATATATATATATATATATATATATATACACAGAGGAGAGGAGATCTATATATATATATATATATATATATATATATATACATATATATATATACATATACAGAGGAGAGGAGATCTATATATATATACACAAAGGGAATAAACCTGTGTTACTGCAATCCTTTCCTGTGAGAAATACTTCATTATATAGAAACATTTCAGGGGGGACAACATTTACTGCCATGACTGTATATACTATATACACCCCCCCCTATACATACATATATACACACACACACAGCAGATCCTGTACATGTGAATGAACCCAAAAGCTACAATCTGATTGGTCGCCTGAACCTGTGAGTGACCTAAGGATGTGGGGCAGACACCCGCCCCTGCGCCCAGATGCCAGACACCCGCCCCTGCGCCCAGATGCCAGACACCCGCCCCTGCGCCCAGATGCCAGACACCCGCCCCTGCGCCCAGATGCCAGACACCCGCCCCTGCGCCCAGATGCCAGACACCCGCCCCCGCGCCCAGATGCCAGACACACGCCCCCGCCCCCAGATGCCAGACACACGCCCCCGCCCCCAGATGCCAGACACACGCCCCCGCCCCCAGATGCCAGACACACGCCCCCGCCCCCAGATGCCAGACACACGCCCCCGCCCCCAGATGCCAGACACACGCCCCCGCCCCCAGATGCCAGACACCCGCCCCTGCCCCCAGATGCCAGACACCCGCCCCGGCAGCCTCACTAGATTATATTAGGTTACATTTTAAGGGAGTGATCCATAAATTTGCCATAATTGGTGTTTAGGGCATGTACTCCATTATTACCCCACACACAGTCCGGGGCTCCCACCAGTCATTATACCCCACACACAGTCCGGGGCTCCTGTCACTGATTATTGCCCCACACACAGTCCGGAGCTCCTGTCACTGATTATTACCCCACACACAGTCCGGGGCTCCCGTCACTGATTATTACCCCACACACAGTCCGGGGCTCCCACCAGTCATTATACCCCATACACAGTCCGGAGCTCCTGTCACTGATTATTACCCCACACACAGTCCGGGGCTCCCGTCACTGATTATTACCCCACACACAGTCCGGGGCTCCCACCAGTCATTATACCCCATACACAGTCCGGAGCTCCTGTCACTGATTATTACCCCACACACAGTCCGGGGCTCCCGTCACTGATTATTACCCCACACACAGTCCGGGGCTCCCGTCACTGATTATACTCCTTATACAGTCCAGGGCTCCTATCAGTCATTATAATGTATACACAGTACGGGGCTCCCATCAGCCATTATAATGTATACACAGTACGGGGCTCCCATCAGCCATTATAATGTATACACAGTACAGGGCTCCCATCAGCCATTATAATGTATACACAGTACAGGGCTCCCATCAGCCATTATAATGTATACACAGTACAGGGCTCCCATCAGCCATTATAATGTATACACAGTACAGGGCTCCCATCAGCCATTATAATGTATACACAGTACAGGGCTCCCATCAGCCATTATAATGTATACACAGTACAGGGCTCCCATCAGCCATTATAATGTATACACAGTACAGGGCTCCCATCAGTCATTATAATGTATACACAGTACAGGGCTCCATCAGTCATTATAATGTATACACAGTACAGGGCTCCCATCAGCCATTATAATGTATACACAGTACAGGGCTCCCATCAGCCATTATAATGTATACACAGTACAGGGCTCCCATCAGTCATTATAATGTATACACAGTACAGGGCTCCCATCAGCCATTATAATGTATACACAGTACAGGGCTCCCATCAGTCATTATAATGTATACACAGTCCGGGGCTCCCACCAGTCATTATAATGTATACACAGTCCGGGGCTCCCACCAGTCATTATAATGTATACACAGTTCGGGGCTCCCACCAGTCATTATACCCCATACACAGTCCGGTGCTCCTGTCAGTGATTATAATTTATACACAGTACGGGGCTCCCGTCAGTCATTATAATGTATACACAGTACAGGGCTCCTATCAGTCATTATAATGTATACACGGTACAGGGCTCCTATTAGTCATTATAATGTATACACAGTACAGGGCTCCTATCAGTCATTATAATGTATACACAGTACAGGGCTCCTATCAGTCATTATAATGTATACACAGTACAGGGCTCCTATCAGTCATTATAATGTATACACAGTACAGGGCTCCTATCAGTCATTATAATGTATACACAGTACAGGGCTCCTATCAGTCATTATAATGTATACACAGTACAGGGCTCCTATCAGTCATTATAATGTATACACAGTACAGGGCTCCTATCAGTCATTATAATGTATACACAGTACAGGGCTCCTATCAGTCATTATAATGTATACACAGTACAGGGCTCCTATCAGTCATTATAATGTATACACAGTACAGGGCTCCTGTCAGTCATTATAATGTAAACACAATACAGGGCTCCTGTCACTGATTATAATGTATACACAGTACAGGGCTCCTATCAGTCATTATAATGTATACACGGTACAGGGCTCCTATCAGTCATTATAATGTATACACGGTACAGGGCTCCTGTCACTGATTATAATGTATACACAGTACAGGGCTCCTATCAGTCATTATAATGTATACACGGTACAGGGCTCCTATCAGTCATTATAATGTATACACGGTACAGGGCTCCTATCAGTCATTATAATGTATACCCAGTACAGGGCTCCTATCAGTCATTATAATGTATACACGGCACAGGGCTCCTATCAGTCATTATAATGTAAACACAATACAGGGCTCCTGTCACTGATTATAATGTATACACAGTACAGGGCACCTATCAGTCATTATAATGTATACACAGTACAGGGCTCCTATCAGTCATTATAATGTATACACAGTACAGGGCTCCTATCAGTCATTATAATGTATACACAGTACAGGGCTCCTATCAGTCATAATGTATACACAGTACAGGGCTCCTATCAGTCATTATAATGTATACACAGTACAGGGCTCCTATCAGTCTTTATAATGTATACACAGTACAAGGCTCCTATCAGTCATTATAATGTATACACAGTACAGGGCTCCTATCAGTCATTATAATGTAAACACAATACAGGGCTCCTGTCACTGATTATAATGTATACACAGTACAGGGCTCCTATCAGTCATTATAATGTATACACGGTACAGGGCTCCTATCAGTCATTATAATGTATACACAGTACAGGGCTCCCATCAGTCATTATAATGTATACACAGTACAGGGCTCCTATCAGTCATTATAATGTATACACAGTACAGGGCTCCTATCAGTCATTATAATGTATACACAGTACAGGGCTCCTATCAGTCATTATAATGTAAACACAATACAGGGCTCCTGTCACTGATTATAATGTATACACAGTACAGGGCACCTATCAGTCATTATAATGTATACACAGTACAGGGCTCCTATCAGTCATTATAATGTATACACAATACAGGGCTCCTGTCACTGATTATAATGTATACACGGTACAGGGCTCCTATCAGTCATTATAATGTATACACGGTACAGGGCTCCTATCAGTCATTATAATGTATACCCGGTACAGGGCTCCTATCAGTCATTATAATGTATACCCGGTACAGGGCTCCTATCAGTCATTATAATGTATACACGGTACAGGGCTATCAGTCATTATAATGTAAACACAATACAGGGCTCCTGTCACTGATTATAATGTATACACAGTACAGGGCACCTATCAGTCATTATAATGTATACACAGTACAGGGCTCCTATCAGTCATTATAATGTATACACAGTACAGGGCTCCTATCAGTCTTTATAATGTATACACAGTACAAGGCTCCTATCAGTCATTATAATGTATACACAGTACAGGGCTCCTATCAGTCATTATAATGTATACACAGTACAGGGCTCCTATCAGTTATTATAATGTATACACAGTACAGGGCACCTATCAGTCATTATAATATACACACAGTACAGGGCTCCTATCAGTCATTATAATGTATACACAATACAGGGCTCCTGTCACTGATTATAATGTATACACAGTACAGGGCTCCTATCAGTCATTATAATGTATACACAATACAGGGCTCCTGTCACTGATTATAATGTATACCCAGTACAGGGCTCTTATCAGTCATTATAATATACACACAGTACAGGGCTCCTATCAGTCATTATAATGTATACACAGTACAGGGCTCCTATCAGTCATTATAATGTATACACAATACAGGGCTCCTGTCACTGATTATAATGTATACACAGTACAGGGCTCCTATCAGTCATTATAATGTATACACGGTACAGGGCTCCTATCAGTCATTATAATGTATACACAATACAGGGCTCCTGTCACTGATTATAATGTATACACAATACAGGGCTCCTGTCACTGATTATAATGTATACACAGTACAGGGCACCTATCAGTCATTATAATGTATACACAGTACAGGGCTCCTATCAGTCATTATAATGTATACACAGTACAGGGCTCCTATCAGTCATTATAATGTATACACAATACAGGGCTCCTGTCACTGATTATAATGTATACCCAGTACAGGGCTCCTATCAGTCATTATAATATACACACAGTACAGGGCTCCTATCAGTCATTATAATGTATACACAGTACAGGGCTCCTATCAGTCATTATAATGTATACACAATACAGGGCTCCTGTCACTGATTATAATGTATACACAGTACAGGGCTCCTATCAGTCATTATAATGTATACACAGTACAGGGCTCCTATCAGTCATTATAATGTATACACAGTACAGGGCTCCTATCAGTCATTATAATGTATACACAATACAGGGCTCCTGTCACTGATTATAATGTATACCCAGTACAGGGCTCCTATCAGTCATTATAATATACACACAGTACAGGGCTCCTATCAGTCATTATAATGTATACACAGTACAGGGCTCCTATCAGTCATTATAATGTATACACAATACAGGGCTCCTGTCACTGATTATAATGTATACACAGTACAGGGCTCCTATCAGTCATTATAATATACACACAGTACAGGGCTCCTATCAGTCATTATAATGTATACACAGTACAGGGCTCCTATCAGTCATTATAATGTATACACGGTACAGGGCTCCTATCAGTCATTATAATGTATACACAGTACAGGGCTCCTATCAGTCATTATAATGTATACACAGTACAGGGCTCCTATCAGTCATTATAATGTATACACGGTACAGGGCTCCTATCAGTCATTATAATGTATACACAGTACAGGGCTCCTATCAGTCATTATAATGTATACACAGTACAGGGCCCCGTCCTCACCCACAGCTCCGCCGCACGTCTTCACCCTGAAATCTTCCAATGTCTTCGGATAAGCATCAAACTGCCGGAGCCGGTGTATGGCCTCCATCTTCTCCACCGGAAGCAGAACCGCCTCCACACCACTTCCGGGTCCATTTACTATACGTCCTAACGGGATTGGTCAGCGCGGCAGCCAATCACAGGAAGGCGCTCGGGGCGGCGTCAGCGCTGGAGACGTCACATACTGGAGCGGGCGCCCGGATGGTGCTTTGGTGCCACCTAGCGACTGACACTGCTCATAGCATTTACTTATGTGTATTAAAGTGTGAGCCTCCACACGTGACTCCCAATAAAATACTTTCAATAAAAATTCAGTATATTAAAAAAAAATGAATTAAAATAAAATTAGGTTCCCTATGTTCCCGTTACAGTATAGCCTAATTTTTCTGTATATAAAAAACGCAGGAAACTGCGCCAATGTGTACGGAAAAGAAAACTGCACGTTACCGCTGAAAATAATGGGACGCGGAATTCAGGTGAAAGCTGGTGTGAACAGGGGCCTAAATCATTTCAGTAACAATTCTCTTTATCTTTCCTTCGTGTTCCCGGGGCTTCCATTAACCCCTTCATGACCCAGGATTTTCTGTTTTTGCACTTTTGTTTTTCCCTCCTTACCTTTACAAAATCATAACTCTTTCATATTATGGCTTATTTTTTGCGCCACCTATTCTACTTTGTAATGACATCAATAATTTTACCCAAAAATCTACAGTGAAATGGGGGAAAAAATCATTGTGCGACAGAATTGAAGAAAAAACGCCATTTTGTAACTTTTGGGGGCTTCCGTTTCTACACAGTACATTTTTCGGTAAAAATTACACCTTATCATTATTCTGTAGGTCCATACGGTTAAAATGATCCCCTACTTATATAGGTTGGATTTTGTCTTCTGGAAAAAATCATAACTACATGCAGGAAAATTTATACGTTTAAAAATGTCATCTTCTGACCCCTATAACTTTTTATTTTTCTGCGTACGGGGCGGTGTGAGGGCTAATTTTTTGTGCTGTGATCTGAAGTTTGTATCGGTACCATTTTTGTAATGATTGGACTTTTTGATCGCTTTTTTATTCATTTTTTCATTATATAAAAAGTTACCAAAAATACGCTACTTTGGAGTTTGGAATTTTTTTTTGCGCGTACGCCATTGACCATGCGGTTTAATTAACAATATATTTTTATAATTCAGACATTTCCGCACGCGGCGATACCATATATGTTTATTTTCATTTACACAGTTTTTTTTTAAACGGGAAAAGGGGGGTGAATCAAACTTTTATTAGGGAAGGGGTTAAATGTTCTTTATTCACTTTTTTTTCCCACTTTGTTTTTGCAATGTTATAGCTCCCATAGGGGACTATAACACTGAACACACTGATCTCTTATACTGATCATTGTTATCCCATAGGAGACTATAACACTGCACACACTGATCACTGTTATCCCATAGGAGACTATAACACTGTACACACTGATCATTGTTATCCCATAGGGGGCTATAACACTGCACACACTGATCATTGTTATCCCATAGGAGACTATAACACTGCACACACTGATCACTGTTATCCCATAGGAGACTATAACACTGTACACACTGATCATTGTTATCCCATAGGAAACTATAACACTGCACACACTGATCTCTTACACTGATCATTGTTATCCCATAGGAGACTATAACACTGCACACACTGGTCATTGTTATCCCATAGGAGACTATAACACTGCACACACTGATCTCTTATACTGATCATTGTTATCCCATAGGAGACTATAACACTGCACACACTGATCTTTGTTATCCCATAGGAGACTATAACACTGCACACACTGATCTCTTATACTTATCATTGTTATCCCATAGAAGACCATAACACTGCACATGCTGATCTCTTACACTGATCATTGTTATCCCATAGGGGGCTATAACACAGCACACACTGATCATTGTTATCCCATAGGGGACTATAACACTGTACACACTGATCATTGTTATCCCATAGGGGGCTATAACACTGCACACACTGATCATTGTTATCCCATAGGAGACTATAACACTGCACACACTGATCACTGTTATCCCATAGGAGACTATAACACTGTACACACTGATCATTGTTATCCCATAGGGGACTATAACACTGCACACACTGATCTCTTTCACTGATCATTGTTATCCCACAGGGGGGCTATAACACTGCACATGCTGATCTCTTACACTGATCATTGTTATCCCATAGGGGACTATAACACTGCACACACTGACCATTGTTATCCCATAGGAGACTATAACACTGCACAGACTGATCATTGTTATCCCATAGGAGACTATAACACTGCACACACTGATCCTTGTTATCCCATAGGAGACTATAACACTGCACACACTGATCATTGTTATCCCATAGGGGTTATAACACTGCACACACCAATCATTGTTATCCCATAGGAGACTATTACACTGCACACGCTAATTTTTTTATACTGATCATTGTTATCTCATAGGGGGCTATAACATTGCACACACTGATCTCTTATACTGATCATTGTTATCCCATATGAGACTATAACACTGCACACACTGATCTTTGTTATCCCATAGGAGACCATAACACTGCACACACTGATCATTGTTATCCCATAGGAGACTATAACACTGCATACACTGATCTTTTATACTGATCATTGTTATCTCATAGGGGGCTATAACACTGCACACACTGATCTCTTATACTGATCATTGTTATCCCATAGGAGACTATAACACTGCACACACTGATCATTATTATCCCATGGGAGACTATAACACTGCACACACTGATCATTGTTATCCCATAGGAGACCATAACACTGCACACACTGATCTTTTATACTGATCATTGTTATCCCATAGGGGGCTATAACACTGCACACGCTGATCTCTCACATTGATCATTGTTATCCCATAGGAGACTATAACACTGCACACGCTGATCTTTTACATTGATCAATGGTTTCTCTTAGGAAACCATTGATCAATGATTCTGCTGCCTGACTGCTGATGCTTGGATCTCAGGCACTGAGCAGTAATTCAGCGATCGGATAGCGAAGAGGTAGGGGCCCTCCCGCTGTCCTGTAAGTTGTTCGGGATGCCGCGATTTCATCACGACAATCCTGAACAGCTCCCTGAGCTAACCGGCATTAGTTTAGTTTCACTTTAGATGTGGCATTCAACTTTGAATGCCGCGTCTAAAGGGTTAATAGCGCACGGCGTGGCCCCGCGTTATAGAATGGGAGCCGACCCATGACGTACGTGTATGTCATGGGTCGGGAAAGGGTTAAAAGGGTACTCCACTGTAAAACATTTTTTTTTAAATCAACTAGTGCCAGATTTGTAAATTACTTCAAATAAAAAATCTTAATCCTTCCAGTATTTATCAGCTGCTGTATGCTCCACAGGAAGTTCTTTTCTTTTTGAATTTCCTTTCTGTCTGACCACAGTGCTCTCTACTGACACCTCTGTCCATGTCAGGAACTGTCCAGATTAGGAGCAAATCCCCATAGAAAACCTCTCCTGCTATGGACAGTTCCTGACATGGACAGAGGTGTCAGCAGAGAGCACTGTGGTCAGACAGAAAGGAAATTCAAAAAGAAAATGACTTCCTGTGGAGCATACAGAAGCTGAGAAGTACTGGAAGGATTAAGATTTTTTGATAGAAGTAAAATACAAATCTTTTTAACTTTCCGGCACCAGTTGATTTAAAAAAAAAATAATGTTTACCAGGGGAGTACCCCTTTAAATAATTCACATTGTCCTGAATGTAGTTGAACTAGGGTTGCCATCTGGCTTTTATTTTACCGGCACAGCCTGTATTTTTATATTAAAGATACGAGCAATGCAATGACCGGTATTTATCCCACCAATCCTCCAACTCCCAGAATGTTGCACCATGACCTATACTAGTGTTTTCCAAACATAGCGCCTCCAGCTGTTGCAAAACTATAACTCCCAGCATTCCCAGACAGAATGCTGGGAGTTGTAGTTTTGCAACAGCAGGAGGCTCCCCAGATTGGGAAACACTGACCTATACCATACAGTCCAACATGCTGGGAGTTGTAGTTTTGCAACAGCTGGAGGCACCCCTGGTTGGGAAACATTGACCTATACCATATACTACTATTTAGTCCAACATGCTGGGAGTTGTAGTTTTCGTTTGGGGCAGTTGCTGAGCCACAGGCTGTATCAGGACATGCTGGGAGTTGTAGTTAGTAACTATCTGCAACTTCAGAATTTAATTAAAAAAGAGCGATCAAAAAGTCCCATAAAAAAAAACAACGGTACTATTAAAACTACATATCGGGGTGCAAAAAAACGAGCCCTCATACAGGCGTATAAGGAGAAATAAAAAAAAAGTTAGGATAGGAAAAAATTTCCCCCGCATATGTGTATCCTGGGATGTTACGCATATATAGTTAATTATGCAAATTAGCATGGCCGGAATTTTTATTTTTTACTTTTTGCAAGAAAGATGTCAACCCTAAGTTGAATAGTACGGAGAGTGTCTAAGCCAGTGTTCTCCAACCAGCGTGCCTCCAGCTGTTGTAAAACTACAACTCCCAGCATGCCCTGGATGTATAGCCATGTGGTATTGATAGGGATGACCCTTATCATTTTGATTACTGATCTATATATAAAAATAGACATATATGCTAATATGCTGCAGAAAAACATTTTCCTTATAAGACATTTCAGCTTGCTATCTGCTCGTGACTAAGATGGAGACCTTGGGATGACGCCAGAAGAACCAAGATGAGAAGTCAAAGACAAAATATTTGAAGATGATATAGACTGTATAGAAGGACAGAGAAATCTGGATTTTTACGGTAGAAGAGTGAGGGGACCGCATAAGTGAACTTCAGCCAAGAAAGAAATGGATGCTTAAATATGCTAATATATACCGACACTAAACTCAAATAACCAATCAAAATATAACATGATGATTTTGACATGATAACTAACCTCCCCTTTTTATCAAATGTAAAAACCAATGTACGTCCCTGTAATAAAACAGGACTCTCTCTGGGAACTCTCTGAGAACACTTGGGAACAGTTCCTGAGAAAGAGTTTTATACCAACTTTTTGTCTGGTGTATATTTCTTGTGTCGACACTTTAAGCACATTTTAAGGCCTAACCAGAGCCCTCCTTGACAATATCGAGGCCTGGTCTGAAGCTTTTATGGGTCCTAGGGTATCTATGGGGCAGTACCCAACAAAGCCATCAACAGGAGTGGTGCTGTTTCTGGGACTTTATTTTTAAAGCTCACTCACTGTCACGCACATCAGCTTTACATTAGGGTTAGGGCTGAGTGGACATTAGTGATGTCGCGAACATAAAATTTTCGGTTCGCGAATGGCGAATGCGAACTTCCGCAAATGTTTGCGAACCGGGCGAACCGCCATTGACTTCAATGGGCAGGCGAATTTTAAAACCCACAAGGACTCTTTCTGGCCACAATAGTGATTTAAAAATTGTTTCAAGGGGACTAACACCTGGACTGTGGCGTGCCGGAGCGGGATCCAGGGCAAAACTCCCATGGAAAATTACATAGTTGATGCACGGTCCGGTTTTAATCCATAAAGGACATAAATCACCTATTAATCCTAAATGGTTTGGAACAACGTGCTTTAGCCCCCCTTTAGGCATCACATAGTTAGATCCCCCCTTTAGGCAGCACATAGTTAGAGCCCCCTTTAGGCAGCACATAGGTAGAGCATCCCTTTAGGCAGCACATAGTTAGATCCCCCCTTTAGGCAGCACATAGTTAGATCCCCTTTAGGCAGCACATAGATTCCCCCATGTTAGGCAGCACATAGTTAGAACCCCCCTTTAGACAGCACATAGATTCCCCCATATTAGGCAGCACATAGTTAGAGCCCCCCTTTAGGCAGCACATAGTTAGATCCCCCATATTAGGCAGCACATAGTTAGAACCCCCCTTTAGGCAGCACATAGGTAGAGCCCCCCTTTAGACAGCACATAGTTAGAGCCCCCTTTAGGCAGCACATAGATTCCCCCATATTAGGCAGCACATAGTTAGAGCCTCCCTTTAAGTAGCACATAGATTCCCCCATATTAGGCAGCAATAGTTAGATCCCCCTTTTAGGCAGCTCGTAGATTCCCCATATTAGGCAGCACATAGTTAGAGCCCCCCTTTAGGCAGCACTGGTTTTATTTCACAGCCAAAAAAGGTAGGTATTTTTTATTTTTATTTTATTTGAACAAGTGTCACACCAAATGTGATTTGCACTAGTGTGACAATTAGCAAAAAAAAGGTTGCCAGCGGAGTTCCCCTTTTAAGCAGAGGTCCCCAACCAGGGTTCCTCCAGCAGTTGCAAGACACATGGACTGAACTTATAGCCCTTTTAATACTGTAGTTAGTTGCTTGAAGGAAATTAAGTTTTACACTGGAGTACCCCTTTTAACCAGCGGTTCCCTCCCATCCAGGGTGCCTCCAGCTGTTGCAAGACACACGGACTGATATTTGAGCCCTAAAAAAGGTCTTTTTTGGGTGCTGTCCTTAAAGCAGATGTTAGACTAGTGCTTTAGGAGTAAACTGGACCCTGAATACACCACCTACAGCAACCTAGCTATCGCTTTCCCTATACAGCAGGAGCAGCTTCTCTGACCCTCCACTTCCTAAGCCTGCAGCATGCCGAATGAGGGTAAAATGGCATCCGTGCAAGAGGTAGGAGGGTCTGGAAGGGAGGGACTGCTGCTGATTGGCTGTAATGTGTCTGCTGACTGACTCACAGGGTCAAAGTTTACTGCAATGTTAAAGTATAGGGGGCGAATCGAACTTCACCTATGTTCGCCCGGCGATACGAACGCGAACATGCTAAGTTCGCCGGGAACTGTTCACCGGCGAACAATTCGCGACATCTCTAGTGGACATTTCATTATGAGACGAGCAGCAGGGGACCAGAAGGAGCCGCCCTGGGAGCTGTGATGGATGGAGCTAGGTAAGTATATGTTTTTTATTTTTACCCACAATATAAAATATTTTAATTACAGGAGTTCCCTTTAAAGGAAAACAGTCACCTGTTTACCCGCACTATAACACGTTACACCGGGTTCGAGTGCAGGTGAACAGGAGGCCAAGGCGGGGTCTCGGACTGCTATACCTACCTGCAGTCCGGAGCCCCGATCCTCCAGAGGTCCCCCTCTTCCAGCGTGGACTTGCGCTTTGAGGCGGGCCCGCTGGCTAGATTTAAATATTCATAAGTGCCGGTCACGTGAGTGCTCAGTAGGCACGAGCACTCATGTCACCGCCACTTATGAATATTTAAATCCAGCCCGTGGGCCCACCTCAAAGTGCAAGTCCACACTGGAAGAGGGGACCTCTGGAGGATCGGGGCTCCGGACTGCAGGTAGTTTATAGCAGTCCGAGACCCCGCATCGGTTTCCTGTTCACCCGCACTATGACCGGTGTATCGTGTTATAGTGCGGGTGACCGTTTTCCTTTAAGGCTATGATTACTGACCAGAGGTGTAAGAACATGATCTGTAAGTGAGAAAGACAGGAGGCCGGACGGATGGGAGGTCAGGGGCCACGCTGGAGAATAGAACACAGGGTGGAGGCTTGAATGGAGGCGAAAGGGAGGTCCCCTCTCTCACACACTATGTTCCAGCCTCTTCTCCCTTACAGACTGCCTTCCATGTCCCCTCTCTCACAGACTGCCCTCCATGTCCCCTCTCTCACAGACTGCCCTCCATGCCCCCTCTCTCACAGACTGCCCTCCATGCCCCCTCTCTCACAGACTGCCCTCCATGTCCCCTCTCTCACAGACTGCCCTCCATGTCCCCTCTCTCACAGACTGCCCTCCATGCCCCCTCTCTCACAGACTGCCCTCCATGCCCCCTCTCTCACAGACTGCCCTCCATGCCCCCTCTCTCACAGACTGCCCTCCATGCCCCCTCTCTCACAGACTGCCCTCCATGCCCCCTCTCTCACAGACTGCCTTCCATGCCCCCTCTCACAGACTGCCCTCCATGTCCCCTCTCTCACAGACTGCCTTCCATGCCCCCTCTCACAGACTGCCCTCCATGTCCCTTCTCTCTCAGACTGCCCTCCAATTCCCCTTATTCCCCACAGCCTGTCCTCCATGCCTCCTCTCTCTCACTGACTAGGCTCCTTTATCCTCACAGACTGCCCTCCATGCCCCCTCTCTCACAGCTTGCCCTCCATGACCTCTCTCACAGGCTGCCTTTCATGCCCCCTCTCTCACAGACTTACCTCCATGCCCCCTCTCTCACAGCTTGCCCTCCATGTCCCCACTCTCACAGACTGCCTTTCATGCCCCCTCTCTCACAGACTGCCCTCCATGCCCCCTCTCTCACAGCTTGCCCTCCATGACCTCTCACAGGCTGCCTTTCATGCCCCCTCTCTCACAGACTGCCCTCCATGTCCCCACTCTCACAGACTGCCTTTCATGCCCCCTCTCTCACAGACTGCCCTCCATGCCTCCTCTCTCTCACTGACTAGGGCCCTTTATCCTCACAGACTGCCCTCCATGCCCTCTCTCACAGACTGCCTTCCATGTCCACTCTCTCACAGACTGCCCTCCATGTCCACTCTCTCACAGACTGCCTTCCATGTCCACTCTCTCACAGACTGCCCTCCATGTCCCCTCTCTCACAGACTGCCCTCCATGTCCACTCTCTCACAGACTGCCCTCCATGTCCCCTCTCTCACAGACTGCCCTCCATGTCCCCTCTCTCACAGACTGCCCTCCATGTCCCCTCTCTCACAGACTGCCCTCCATGTCCCCTCTCTCACAGACTGCCTTCCATGTCCCCACTCTCATAGACTGCCCTCCATGCCCCCTCTCTCACAGACTGCCCTCCATGCCCCTTCTCTCACAGACTGCCTTCCATGTTCTCTCTCACAGACTGTCATCCATGCCCCCTCTCTCACAGACTGTCCTCCATGCCCCCTCTCTCACAGACTGCCCTCCATGCCCCCTCTCTCACAGACTGCCTTTCATGCATTCTCTCACAGACTGCCTTCCATGCCCCCTCTCTCTCAGACTGCCCTCCATGCCTCCTCTCTCTCACTGACTAGGGTCCTTTATCCTCACAGACTGCCCTCCATGCCCTCTCTCACAGACCCCCTTCCATGCCCTCTCTCTCAAAGACTGCCTTCCATGCCCCGTCTCTCACAGACTGCCCTCCATGTCCCCTCTCTCACAGACTGCCCTCCATGCCCCCTCTCTCACAGACTGCCTTCCATGCCCCCCCTCTCACAGACTACCCTCCATGCCTCCTCTCACTGACTAGGCTCCTTTATCCTCACAGACTGCCCTCCATGCCCTCTCTCACAGACTGCCATCCATGCCCCCTCTCTCACAGACTGCCCTCCATGCCCCCTCTCTCACAGACTACCCTCCATGCCTCCTCTCACTGACTAGGCTCCTTTATCCTCACAGACTGCCCTCCATGCCCTCTCTCACAGACTGCCATCCATGCCCCCTCTCTCACAGACTGCCTTCCATGTCCCCTCTCTCACAGACTGCCCTCCATGTCCCCTCTCTCACAGACTGCCTTCCATGTCCCCACTCTCACAGACTGCCCTCCATACCCCCTCTCACAGACTGCCTTCCATGTCCCCACTCTCACAGACGGCCCTCTATACCCCCTCTCACAGACTGCCCTCCATGCCCCCTCTCTCACAGACTGCCTTCCATGTCCCCTCTCTCACAGACTGCCCTCCATGTATGTGCGGTCAGGGGCCGTACTAGAGAACAGAACACAGGATGGAGGCTTGAATGGAGGTTCCCTGTCTCACACACTACGTTGCAGCCTCTTCTCCCTTACAGACTGCGCTCCATGCCCCCTCTCTCTCACAGACTGCCCTCCATGCCCCTTATTCCCCACCGCCTGTCCTCTCTGTCACTGACTAGGCTCCTTTATCCTTCCATGCCCTTCTCTCACAGACTGCCCTCCATGCCCTTCTCTCAGACTGCCCTCCATCGATTTGTTGTTGTTTTTTTTTTTTTTTTTAGAAAAAAGCATGTCCGATATTGTCCAGATAAAAAAAAGAGAATAAATGCCAAAACACTTAATGCATAAAAATTGTGGAGCTTTTTTACGAGCCCTGGGAGAAAAAAAAAAGTAGTTACCCAAGTCTAACGTATTGACAATCTGAGGGTCTCATGTCCGATTTTCTTCACTTCTGTTTGTTTTCTGGGTCAATTGTCCTTCTGACTGAGTCAGAGTTTCCCAATCAGGGTGCCTCCAGCTGTTGCCAAACTACAACTTTCAGCATGCCCGGACAGCCTTTGGCTGGTTGCAATTCTGCAACAGCCGGAGGCACACTGTTTGGAAAACATTGCCCTAGGGGGACTTAAAAATGGGGGAAAATTTTTATCTTAGAGATAAAAAAAACTGCCATGCTCCACACTCCCTGCATTTCATTCCAAACGCTGGGTGCTGGCTGCAAGGGTCCTGACATCCCCACCCGTGCCCCCTCTGACGTCACACCACACCCCCTCAATGTCTATGGGAGGGGACATGACGGCTGCTGGGGCTTTCCATTAAAGAAATGGGGGGGGGGGGTTCCATTAAAGAAATGGGGGGGAACGACACCAGAGAAAAATCCAATACTCAACCCACATGGCTTTTTTATGGAATTTATTTTTGTCTCCCATAGACTAGACTTCTATGGGGGGGAGGAATGCCAAGATTTTTGCCGAAAAAACAAAACGAACGCCATTGCCTCAACATGCTGCGGTTTTGGAAAATTACCACAGACCTTCACTGATTATTACAATGAGCAGGGAGAAACGCACAGTAGCGCCCTTCACTCCCCAGATCTGAGATCACTGATAATCGGGGAGTGAAAGGCGCTGCTGTGCGCTTCTCCCTGCTCATTGTAATAATCAGTGAAGGTCTCAGCTCTGAGACCCCAATAAATCAAATCTTCAAAAAAAAAAATTTTTTATTTCATATAAATTTTTTCTTTATATTATCAAAGTAGAAAACATGATATTTTTTATCATTTCATGTGCGTTATCTGTAGAATTTCAATCTTCCTTCCTGAGCCAACGCAGCGATGAGTTTTGACTCGAACTCCGCATTGTGGACACCAGTAAATTTAAAGGCTCCGGCGAATCTGTTGTTTTCCCAGTAGTGGTGCCAATTCCCTTTCTGGTCGGCACCAAAACCAAATACTGATATCTACAGGAAACAACAACAACAAATCAATTACATAGATAAATGAAGAAATATGAAACGTCGGCTTCACTTACGTCTCAATCAGGTCTCTACTATCTGTGCAGAGGTCTCCAAACTACAACTCCTGGGACCTGATGACCAGCTATCGGGCACAGGAGGAGATGTGACACACAGGGGGAAGATGGGGACATTAATAACTGGCACACAGGAAGAAGATGAGGACATTAATAACTGACACACAGGGGGAAGATGGGGACATTAATAACTGACACACAGGAAGAAGATGAGGACATTAATAACTGACACACAGGAAGAAGATGAGGACATTAATAACTGGCACACAGGAAGAAGATGAGGACATTAATAACTGACACACAGGGGGAAGATGGGGGACATTAATAACTGACACACAGGGGGAAGATGGGAGTGTCCCTCCCGTGGTGGTGGGTGGTGATTGGTGTGTGGTGGGAGGGGGCATGTCCCTCTTGTGGTGGTGGGAGGTAATTGGTGTGTGGTGGGTGGGGGCGTAGCCCTCTCTTGTGGTGGTGGGAGGTAATTGGTGTGTGGTGGGAGGGGGCGTGTCCCTCTCTTGTGGTGGTGGGATGTGATTGGTGTGTGGTGGGAGGGGGCGTGTCCCTCTCGTGGTGGTGGGAGGGGGCGTGTCCCTCCCTTGTGGTGGTGGGAGGTGATTGGTGTGTGGTGGGAGGGGGCGTGTCCCTCTCCCGTGGTGGTGGGATGTGATTGGTGTGTGGTGGGAGGGGGCGTGTCCCTCTCTTGTTGTAGTGGGATGTGATTGGCGTGTGGTGGGAGGGGGCGTGTCGCTCTCGTGGTGGTGGGAGGGGGCGTGTCCCTCCCTTGTGGTGGTGGGAGGTGATTGGTGTGTGGTGAGAGGGGGCGTGTCCCTCTCTCGTGGTGGTGGGATGTGATTGGTGTGTCTTTATGCAGCCTTGTCCGTAGTCATCTCTTGTCAATTACTCATAGACAAGCCTGATGCTGCTGCAGGACTGGTTAGTGTCCCAGTAGGTATAGGGACCCCTAGTGGTGGGATTTTCAGAAGCCATTTTCTTTATTAAATATTCAACATTTTTTAAACGATCATATTACAAAAGGTCTTTCATTTTCATCAGAAACAACATATAAAAAGTATTTGGATCTGACAGTGCCCATTTATGTTGCTGTGTGATTGGTGGATCTGGGTACGTTCTTAGCGAGTCATGTTAGGAAGATTCCACACAGATTCCCCCTTTAGGGCCCATTCACACTTTGGAATATCCCCCTAGAGGAATTCTGGGAAGAGATTCTGTGGGCAGAAGGCAGAGAGAGGGAAATCCGGAACTCCCACGCTGGAACGTCCACTGTGGAAATTCCGCATTGTGAACCTAACCTATGGCAGATTTAGCTCACACTGAGAAAATTCTGTGAAAAATGTCCTCAGAGGATCTGCGCCGTTCAAAATGATCAGGGATCGGCGCTTATGTCATATGCTGCGGACACAAGCGCTCACCCACACACCTAATCTTCTGCCAGAATCCAGTTCTGTGTTCTCTAGGATTAGAAAGACAGAGCAGATTACCTACATAAACAGCGCAACCCTACAGGTGGTGTGTGGTATTGCAACTTGGCTCCGTTCACGTCAATAGAACTGAGCAGGGGGTAACGCTGTTTCTGGAAGAAATTAGCTCTATTTTTTCATCTTAGATAGACAGGAAGGGAACCTCTGGAGGTAAAATGTCTATGCTGTAAGCCCAGAAAACTCCTGGAAGTCTGTGACTATACGTTTATCAGGTTATTGGGACTTGTAGTTGGATAGAACTTACCTCATCACATACATGTAAGGCAAAAAAGAGCGCCAGCATTCCAGTAGACGGATACTTCCCGTGGTGATTGGTCCAGTTATCGTGGATGTATTTAAAAAATGCCGGGTTGAATATTAATACCTGAAATGATGTGCGAGGAACAAATTGTATTAGTACTAGCTGAGTACCCGGTCCTCCTACCTAAACCATGAGAGAGAGAGGAAAAGCAACAATGACTCCCATGACCTCAGGAGGAGGGGACATGAGGGGGAGACAAGAGGAGGGGGGAGACAAGAGGAGGGGGGGAGACAAGAGGAGGGGGGGGGACAAGAGGAGGGGGGGGGGACAAGAGGAGGGGGGGGGGACAAGAGGAGGGGGGGGGGACAAGAGGAGGGGGGGGGACAAGAGGAGGGGGGGACATGAGGACGGGAGACATGAGGAGGGGGGGACAGGAGGAGGGGGGGACAGGAGGAGGGGGGGGACAGGAGGAGGGGGGGACAGGAGGAGGGGGGGGGACAGGAGGAGGGGGGGGGACAGGAGGAGGGGGGGGACAGGAGGAGGGGGGGACAGGAGGAGGGGGGGACAGGAGGAGGGGGGGGACAGGAGGAGGGGGGGGGGGACAGGAGGAGGGGGGGGACAGGAGGAGGGGGGGACAGGAGGAGGGGGGGACAGGAGGAGGGGGGACAGGAGGAGGGGGGGACAGGAGGAGGGGGGGACAGGAGGAGGGGGGGACAGGAGGAGGGGGACAGGAGGAGGGGGACAGGAGGAGGGGGACAGGAGGAGGGGGGACAGGAGGAGGGGGACAGGAGGAGGGGGGACAGGAGGAGGGGGACAGGAGGAGGGGGACAGGAGGAGGGGACAGGAGGAGGGGGACAGGAGGAGGGGACAGGAGGACGAGACATGAGGACGGGACTGTAATTTTTGCTCTTATTCTCCCACATGGTTTAGGTAGGTAGACCTGGCCATGTACTCTGCTAGTATACAATAACATAACATGGAGATAAAGGATTATGAATGAATGTTAAATAAAAGCTCACCTTATCTTTATCCACATGAATGAACTGCTTCACTCTTGTGTATGTACTTAAAGGGGAAAATAAACACAAGGCGAATTAACAAAATGTACAAAACATTACTAGTCAGACTGCAGAATATCACAGACATTGGCGCAGATTTATTTATCTGTCTAAACCCAGAATTAGAGAACAATGGAGAAGACACAGTCCGAAACAAGTCCAGGGTTATTAAAATTATTTATTATAACAGAAGTTACACGTTTCGGGGGGCATATCCCCCTTCCTCAGATACATATACATATTTGCAGGGCATAAATACATTACAAAATGACACCAAGCTATGGGGGAGTGGCCACATTGTTAGGACATCACAATGATTAATTCATATAAAAAATTACATTAATTAGCAGTACAAAATTCATTATAAATACACATATATGGCCAGTGCAAACAATAAAACTAATTTAATTATATATATATATATATATATATATATATATATATATATATATATATATATAAAAACTAAAAAGAGAACAATTATTAAGCAAGAAAACCAAAAAAGAAACACTGAAAAAGTTTGCCTTTTCATTTAAACACACGGATATGGATTTAGCCATAGAAAAAGCAGTGAGGATGTACTGGCCTCCGCTGGAAAGTGATTCTGTATAAGAAGGTTCCCACTAGGTAGTGAACTGGGGTCTAATCAGTTCAGAGAAACTCTCGGAATTAATTGGATAGCAAAGCTAAACCCCAGGGAAATGTCAAGTGCGGGTATTGTACACATTGCTCGATGAACATGCAAAGCAAATTTGTAAATTTAGGAGGAATTGATTGTTTCATCAGACGATTTATTACATGTTAAGGCAAGGTTGTGGTTTACGTGATCCGGCGCCCGTGCGGATTCTTCTACATTGGGAAAACCATTAGATATCTATACGTGAGGATTAGAGAGCATTGTAGATCGATCCGCACGGGCACCAGATCACCTCGTCTGATTGAACATATTCAAAAACAATATGAAGGGGATCAATCATGTCTGCGTTTTGCAGGTCTTTAATTAGTGCCTGTACCTTCCAGCGGAGGCGACCGACAAAAACTGTTCCTCCAATGTGAGGCGAAATGGATTTTGAGGACTGAGGCAGAAGGACCTCTGGGTCTCAATTAGAGATGAGAGAACTTACAGTAAATTCGATTCGTCACGAACTTCTCGGCTCGGCAGTTGATGACTTATCCTGCATAAATTAGTTCAGCTTTCAGGTGCTCCGGTAGCTGGAAAAGGTGGATACAGTCCTAGGAAAGAGTCTCCAGCCACCGGAGCACCTGAAAGCTGAACTAATTTATGCAGGATAAGTCATCAACTGCCGAGCCGAGAAGTTCGTGATGAATCGAATTTACTGTAAGTTCGCTCATCTCTAGTCTCAATGACACAACAGACATGTCTGTCTTCTTATGAATTATGAATTGGGATAGACTTAATACTCTTTAATATGCAGGAAAAGTTCTGTTCTAATAACTTGTCACTTTGATACATCTGTTTATAATGTGTATGTACTTGACGAATGGTATTATCTGCGCCTTTATTATTTTGGTATATTGTGTATTCCCTCTATATACTTTGCACATGCCCGTCCTGCAGGGTTCTCTGTTAGGCCGATATCTCCGATGTTCCTTAACAGCCGGACGGTGCGTTCAGCACTTCAGTGATGCCGGCGCAGCTCACCCTATCAGGGGTTCTCCTCTGGGGGTGGGCGGAGTTACCTGTCGCCGTGTCCGGATTGCGCCGTCTCGAACTGTGGGATTTATCGGAGAATTGTTTCGGCAGTCGAGACCCTTGTGGACCTAGAATTTACTAGGTGAAATATTATATTATTTTACTTACCTGTTGGATGTCCGCAGCAGCTGAGCCCACCGTAGCCGCGCAACGGGAGATGCAGTCGTACCGCTGGTGTCGTCACTCCCCCTGAACCAATGAGAACTTGTTCTCGTTTGGAGAAGGGAGGAGTGGGGGCTCGTAGTGGGGAGATGACGCGTGAACGAGGAGGACCAAGCTGCAGACGTAATCACAGGTAAGTTCTACCTATTGGTTGAACTAAATTGGATGGTCATGTGAAGTAATTACTGGGGGAAGTTTTTGTAGATATAAGAAGCAGACTCCCATTCTGAAAGCAGAACCAGACGATGCGCTTGTAGCGCAAAACACGTGTCGTTCCTTCACCTGCCTTTTGAAGATGTAACCCCCCCCGTTCACTGCACGAAATAATGCACGATTGCTCAGGATTGGCGAGTGCGATCTCTTTCTTCTATGTGAGATTTGTAAATAACTTCTATTAAAAATCTTAATCCTTCCAGTACCTTTTAGGGGCTGTATACTAAAGAGAAATCCAAAAAAGAAATGCATTTCCTCTGATGTCATGACCACAGTGCCCTCTTCTGCTGTCCACTTTAGGAACGGTCCAGAGCAGCATATGTTTGCTATGGGGATTTTCTCCGGCTCTGGACAGTTCCTAAAATGGACAGCAGAGGTCAGCAGAGAGCACTGTGATCAGGACATCAGAGGAAATGCATTTCTTTTTTGGATTTCTCTTTAGTATACAGCCCCTAAAAAGTACTGGAAGAATGAAGATTTTTTAATAGAAGCGATTTACAAATCTGTTTAACTTTCTGGCACCAGTTGATTAAAAAAAAAAAAAATTCCACGGGAGTACCCCTTTAACGCTTTTCAAGGCTTCAGAGCCTCTAAAATTGGTGACATAACCCATTTTATCTGATGAAGAGGAGCCCCCCCCCCCCCCCGTCCACTTTGGGTGGGAAGTTCCAGGGCTTTATTGTCAGTTTTATTCATACCCCAGAGGTGTCAGAGGCCCCCTTTATACGTCTGGTTCATATGTCTACTTACAACTTTATCTCTCCCGTAGAGAGGGCGCTTGTAATCCACTTTATGTCTTGGAGTTTAAAAGGGACCAGGACCAAGTGAACTCCGGGTGGGAGATGCATGGCACTCTCTGGGTACATAAAATGGTGGGTTGTCCTGGAGCCAACGTCGTCCTCAAAGCCGGAGGTGCGAGCGCCATTCATTCTGGTCAGAGATAGAACATGAGAGATGATGTAGACGACAGCATGTAAAAAGATGGTAGAAAGAAAAGAAAATACTATAAAAACGTTTCTTAAAGACAAGGTAGGTAGCCGTGTGGGTATCTTTGGCGCTCCCATAGACCCCACCACTTCATGCAGAGGAGAGGCAGGACCCTATGGCGTGGGTGAGGGTGATGGCGTATGGGCCATAGTAGGACCCCCATGATCAGAAACTAGTGGTAGGGGATAAGTAGCTGATCGCGGGGGTCCGACTGCTGGGGGATCACTGAGACTGGACCTTGGCTCTACCGTTAGTCACCACACCATTCATTTCTATGGGGGTCCGACTGCTGTGGGATCTCAGAGACAGGACCCTGGCTCTAATGGTAGATGGCAAGCCCTCCATTCATTTCTATGGGAGCGCCAATTTCAGAGCTCCCATAGTAACGAATTGAGTGCGTGCCGCCTGCAGCACCTGCTCCTGAGCGCCCAGCTCCCGTTCCGGAGATCGCGTGGGGGGTCCCAGTGGTCGGACCCCCATGATCAGCTACTTATTCCCTATTCTATGGATTAGGGATACGTTTATTTTCTCTGGATTTCTCCTTAAGGGTCTATTCACACGTACAGTATTATGCGCAGGATTTTCTGCTGCAGATTTCAATGTAAACTGAATGATTGAACACGGCTCGAAATCCTGTGCATCAAATCTGCGCAGAATACTGTACGTGTGAATAGACCCTTAAAGTGCTGGAGTACCCCTTTAATGAGGTGATGGGGGCAGATCAGGGCCCCCTAGCCCTCCGTGTATATTCAGTATTCAGTTCTTATTTGTACATACTAACCACCTTCTTATCCTTTTGCTGTGCTTCAGTTCTCCTTTAAAGGGGTACGCCACTGGAAAACGTTTATTTTTAAATCAACTGGTGCCAGAAAGTTAAACAGATTTGTAAATTACTTCTATTAAAAAATCTTAATCGTTCCAGTACTTATTAGCTGTTATATGCTCCACAGGAAGTTATTTTCTTTTTAAATTTCCTTTCTGACTGACCACAGTGCTCTCTGCTGCCACCTCTGTCTATATCAGGAACTGTCCCAGAGCAGGAGAGGTTTGCTATGGGGATTTTCTTCAACTCTGGACAGTTCCTGACATGGACAGAGGTGTCAGCATAGAGCACTGTGGTCAGACAGAAAGGAAATTCAAAAAGAAAAGAACTTCCTGTGGAGCATACAGCAGCTGATAATCCTTCCAGTACTTAAGATTTTTTAATAGAAGTATTTTACAGATCTGTTTAACTTTCTGGCACCAATTGATTTAGAAAAAAAATGTTTTCCAGTGGAGTTCTCCTTTAATAAACCTTTTACGCCTCCGCGTCTGTTATTTCTGTAGTGTGAACGGATTCTACAGTTTTGTGTAAATACGGGGACTCAGTACACGATGCACAGTGAAAAGCACAAGTGGACAGGCCAGGAAGGAGATTCATCGGCTCTTTAGTATCTGTCATGCGGCACATTTCCTGCAGAGCGCCCCCAGCATGGACTGTCATGTATAGCACTTTAACCCATTCAAGGTTCTGGCCCCACAATTTAGACCTGTACAGGATATAAGGGCAGCTAGAGAATGGGGCCGCGATATACTAGCAGGACTGTCGGCAAAACTCTTGGAATACCATGATATCTCTCAGATGCGGTAAGGGTAGGAAGTGACATGGGTGGTGCTTGTCGCCTGCTGGCATATCAGATCCTAGCAATGTTCTTATTGAAAGGTTACAAGTATTTGAGATTGGTGCACTAACATCTCTCATAACAATAAAGGGGTTATTAAGGAACAGAAAAAAACAGGGGTAATTTCTTCCAAAAACAGCACCACCACTGTCCTCAGGTTATTCGCAGCATTACAACTTGGCTCTATCCACTTCAACGGAACTGAGCTGCAATACCACACACAACCTGAGGACTGGTGTAGCATAGTTTTTTCAAATTGTTCCCTTTTTCTTTGCTAAGACTAGGTCCTCCTCATCTATGTGGCAGCACTGTTGCAGTGAGAAGAGCAGAGAGGACGAGCAGCTTATCACTGCTGGGGGCTTCAGGAAACTGTGAAAGCTGGGTGGCACGTGTGCCACCCAGCTTTCCCAGTTTCCTGAAGCCCCAGCAGTGAAAGGCTGCTCGTCTTCCCTGCTCTTTTGACTGCAGCACTGCCGCCTATCACTGCTGGGGCTTCAGGACATTGGGAATGCTTGGTGGCAGGCATGCCACCCAGCTTATCCAGTCTCCTGAATTGCATTGCTTTTCCTCTCCCACAAGGTTTGCACAATAAAGCCTCGTTGTTATTTTGTATTTAATTATTTATTATATATTATCATAATTTATTATAATATTTTTTTTATTTAATTAACTATTTTTTTATATTTTATTTATTTAATTATTTATTATATATTCTTGTTGATACTTTAGTTATTCAATTATATATTTTTCATATTTTATTTAATTATTTATTATATATTATTTATTTAATTATTTATTATATATTCTTGTTTATATTTGTTATTATTTAATTATTTATTATATATTCTTGTCTATATTTTAATTAAATAAATAAATGATTAAATAAATAATTAAATAATTAATATAGACAAGAATATATACTAAATAATTAAATAATATCAAATATAAACAAGAATATATAATAATTAAATAAATATATAATAAATAATATATGAAAAATATATAATTGAATAACTAAAGTATCAACAAGAATATATAATAAATAAATAATTAGATATTTATATATATTTTTTATATTTTATTGATTTAATTATTTATTATATTTTTTTTTAAATAATTTTTTATGTTTAATTTATTTCTTATATATTTTTATATATATATATATATATATATATATATATATATATATATATATATATATATATATATATTTTTTTTTTTTTAGATTTTATTTATTTATTTATATTTTATTTATTTATATTTTATTTAAATACATTTTTGCCAGAGCTTTGTGTTTGAGCTTTTGCCGGACAAGTTTTATTACTCATTTACTGACTATAACGGCAATTCCACCAGAATAGTCTTCAGTATAAATGTTAATTTTATAGCATATTTTTATTTTATATATATTGGTAGGGCCAAAGTATTTTGTTCCCTTTTTCTTTTCATACTGCTGGGTATAGGCCGTCATTTGCAGCCGCCTCTGCCGGTGATCACCCGGGAACAACCGACCCAATCATGCAAATTTTCTATTAAAAACCCCAACTAGCAATTTTGTTTTTCTGTACTCGCCAACATCTGGCGACAATTTAGCGAGGGTGTTCCCAGCTCTGCGGAATAAATCCTTCTCCGTGACAGATATTATTACTAAGCGCTGCTATTTATGTCTCCTCCACCGAGCCATCCTGCAATAGGTCGGATTTACAGATTTTATGAGACTGTATTACAGAACTGCAGTAATGTTATAATCAGCAGCGTTACATGTGCCGCCCATTAACCCCTAAAGGGGTACTCCGTTGGAAAACAAATGCTTTCAAATAAACTGGTGCCAGGAAGTTCTACAGATTTGTAAATTACTTCTATATATAAATCTTAACCCTTCCTGTACCAATCAGCTGCTGTATGCTCCACAGGAAGTTGTGTAGTTCTTTCCAGTCTGACCACAGTGCCCTCTGCTGACATCTCTGTTCATGTCAGGAACTGTCCAGAGCAGGAGAGGTTTGCTATGGGGATTTGCTACTACTATGGACATTTTCTGACATGGACAGAGCTGTCAGCAGAGAGCACTACACAACTTCCTGTGGAGCATACAGCAGTGGTCAGACTGGAAAGAACTACACAACTTCCTGTGGAGCATACAGCAGCTGATAAGTACTGGAAGGATTAAGATTTTTATAGAGAAGTTGTTATTTTTTTCTTCCACAGAAGTACCCCTTTATGGAAATATAAAGCAGTTATGATTTTTAGAACGTGAGAAAGAAAAAACAAAAATGCAAAAATAAAATTGGCTGCGTCCTTAAGGCCAAAATGGGCTGTGTCCTTAAAGGGGAACTCCACTGGAAAACATTTTTTTTTAAAGTCAACTGGTGCCAGAAAGTTAAACAGATTTGTAAATGACTTCTATATAAAAATCTTAACCCTTCCAGTACTTATCAGCTGCTGTATAATCCACAGGAAATTATTTTCTTTTTGAATTTCCTTTCTGCCTGACCACAGTGCTCTCTGCTGACATCTCTCTCCATTTTAGGAACTGTCTGGAGCAGAATAGGTTTTCTATGGGGATTTGCTCCTACTCTGGACAGTTCCTAAAATGAACAGAGGTGTACTGGAAGGATTAAGATTTTTTTAATAGAAGTCATTTACAAATCTGTTTAACTTTCCGGCACCAGTTGATTAAAAATAATTAAAAAAAAAAAAATGTTTTCCAGTGGAGTGCCACTTTAAGAACACAGCCCATTTTGGCATTAAGGACGCAGCCAATTTTATTTTTGCATTTTCGTTTTTCCCTCCTCGCCTTCTAAAAATCATAACTCTCTCATATTTCCATCCACAGACCCATATGAGCGCTTGTTTTTTGCATCAGCAATTGTACTTTGTAATGACATCACTTATTTTACCATAAAATGTACGGCGCAACCAATTATGTGGTGAAATTGAAAACACAACCTCAATTTAGCAGATTTTGGAAGGTTTTGTTTTCACGTAGTACACTTTATGGTAAAAATTACGTTTTCTTTATTCTATGGGCCAATACGGTTAAAATGAGCCCCATGTTCTAGGCTTTTCTATTATTCTACCGCTTTAAAAACATTTCAAGAAAATTTGTATATTTAAAATTGCCCTATTCTGACCACCTATAACGTTCTCATTTTTCCGTATATATGGGGCGGTATGAGGGCTCATTTTTTGCGCCATGATCTGCAGCTTTTATTGGTACCAGTTTTGTTTATATTAAAATTTTTGATCGCTTTCAATTTTTTTTATTGTTTTTTTTTTTTATAAAAATGTAACAAAAAGCAGCAATTTAGAATTTTTAAAATTTATTTTTATGTTTACGCCATCCACCGTACGTGATCTTTTACATTATATTTTGATATTTTGGACATTTACGCATGTAGCGATACCAAATATGTTTATGAATTTCTCTAATGCTTTTTTTTTTATAAAATAGGAAAAAAAAGGGGCCATTTCAGCTATTGGGGAGGGGCTTTTTCCCATTTTTGTACAACTTTTTTTTTACACTTTTATAGTCCCCTAACTACTTATAGCAATCATTAGATTTCATATACTGTTCCGTGCTATGCATAGTGTGTAGCACTGATCAGTGTTATCAGCTATCTACTGCTCTGGTTTGCTCAATCTCAGAGCAGAACAGAAGACTCTGGGATGACGGCTGGAGCAGGTGAGGGGACCTCCGGCCGCCACGCTGGATGATTGGATCCTGGAAAATGGATCATCCATTTTAATAACCAATTAGACACTGCCGTTTTCTGTTTTGTTCACAGAATCTGAGGGGTTAATGGCGGACATTAGCGCGATTGCTGATGTCCGCCTTGACCGGAGGGTTCCTGGCTGCTGATAGCACTGGTCCTGTGCTCGCGGTCATGTACAGGACTTAATGTACGTCCTGCTGTGTTAAGTACCACCGCACCAGGATGTACGTCCGTTGTCCTTAAAGGGTTAAGGACTGGGCACATTTTTGCTTTTGCACTTTAGTTTTTTCCTCCACGCCTTTTAATAGTCATAACTCTACTTTTCCATATACAGGACTTAATGATTGCTAATTTTTGTGCTATAATCTGTAATTTTTACTGGTATTATTTGATCAAACTTTTTGATCACTTTTTATTTACTTTTTGTTTACTATTTATTTGAAAAAATGGGAAAATAGGGGTTATGTAAAGTTTTATTATCGAAGGGGTTAATTTATGTGGGGGTTAATACAAATTTTTTTTTGTAAACACTTTATTAGTCCCCATAGGGGACTTTTATGACCAATCATTAGATGGCCCATACAGATCAGTACAGTACCTATGTACTGCACTGATCCATGAAATCTGCGCTCTATTGGCCGAGCCTGCTAAGACAGGTAAGCCCTCTCACTGCACCACCAACGATCGCGCAAATTGGCTTTCCG
Organism: Hyla sarda; assembly: GCF_029499605.1. Taxonomy (NCBI): domain Eukaryota; kingdom Metazoa; phylum Chordata; class Amphibia; order Anura; family Hylidae; genus Hyla; species Hyla sarda. Next base: position 4,899,373 of record NC_079200.1, read on the forward strand.
GGCAGCAGTTAAGGCTTCTAAAGGTGGCCACTTGGCAATCTGCTCATAGAGTCTGCCTCCGTAAGTCTCTACTAGCAGAGTGATGATGTAATTGAGCAATGATATGCAATAGGATAGCAATGTTCAATATAAGCAATCTAACAATTGCTTCTAAAAGTCCCTTAGAGCACTGTTTTCCAAACAGTGTGTCTCCAGCCTTTGGCTCTCCGGGTATGTTGGGAGTTGTAGTTTTGTAACAGCTGGAGACACACTGTTTGGAAAACACTGCTCTAGAGGACTTTTAGAAGCAATCATTAGATTGCTTATACTGGGAGTGGTTAGATTAGGTTGCTTATGCTGGAAGTTGTAGTTTTGTAACAGCTGGAGACACACTGTTTGGAAAACACTGCCCTAAACTAATGCAAGAATTACTGTAATAAAATTGAGTTACCTGATAATGAAATTATGTGAATTAATTTTTGCTCCATGACGAGCACCTTTGAGATTGCCAGAATTCCCCACCACGGCGCAGCTCCGGCATGGCCGGTTATACTGTTCCTCATAAGGGTTCCTGCTTGGAATGACTTTGAACAGTTGCTCTAGTACCCATGGGAGTTGACTTGCGTTGTTTAACCCTTGAAGTTTCTGGAAATTATTTCAAAATGAAAAACACTGATTACAATTATAAAATATAAATGAGCTACTATTAACCATTAAACAATTACAACAGGTTTAATCGATATGTTACTGAGCAGACAGCATTGTACTTGTTGTTACCATTAGGCACACGTTGGCCTGTGCCTAGGGAGGCAGTGTTTAATGGGGCAGCACATCTGCAAAAAAAACTGACACTCATGGCCTGTTGCACAACGGACACCAATGGGTCCCACTGACTTTGAATGGGGTCCATTGTGTACATTTTTGTCTAGTGTCCTTTTTCAACCACTGTCTAGGTTCACAGCCGCCAGGGACAAAAATTTATCCTGAAAAATTCTCCAGATGGGTCACAATCGCATCAGGCAGGGATACAGAGCCATGTTTTTATCCAAGAATGAATCCTTAAAGGGGTACTCTGCCCCTAGACACCTTATACCCTATCCAAAGGATTGGGGATAAGATGTCTGATCACAGGAGTCCTGCCAATGGGGACCCCCACAATCTCCCTGTGTTTAGAGCGTCGGGTTCGTTTAGTGTGTTGGGTGCAGCACCAGAGGCTTGTGATGTCACGGCCACGCCCCCTCAATGCTAGTCTATGAGAGGGGGTGTGATGGCCGTCACGCCCTCTCCCATAGACTTGAATTGAGGGGGCATGGCCGTGATGTCATCTGGGGTGCCGCAGCTGAGATTGTGGGGGTTCCCAGCGGCGGGACCCCCGCAATCAAACATCTTATCCTTTGGATAGAGGATATGTCGTCTAGGGGCGGAGTACCCCTTTAAGGGCCCTGGCTCCTCCACACTCAAGGCCTTACTCTCAAGGGTTTCAGTTCCTCTGGACCCCAGGTCCCACTCCTGGGGTAGTACACTATTCATGCTACCCTACCCAACACTATACAATTGAACCCACCAGTCTGCACCCAATATCCCAAAACAGCCAGGCCACCACTAAGGCTCCCCTCCAATCCTACACAACTGGCTTATCTCACAGTTCTGACCGGATCCAGCTATAGATTCTTCACTATCTCCAGGTTAACGTTATCTTAATAGCCACAGCTGACTCCCCAGACCCACCCGACCCAGGATGACCTTAAACTGCAAGCCACACTCCTCCACAGCCAACCACCATAGCCCTGTCACATAAGACAAAAAAAAAAGGAAAGATGGCAGAGTGAGCCAATAGGGCAATACCCAATGGACACCAGGGGTAGGTGGTGATAGGAAACGACTGCACCTGGGTAGGTTGTGCATAACCAGGTAAAACATTTGGAGTAGAGAGGTGGCGGTTTCAGCTCCCATAGAGTATCTCTGGCCCATTCAAGATGAAGAGTTAAAGGGGTACTCCACTGCCCCAGCGTTCAAAACATTCTGTTCCGAACGCTTGGAGCGAGCGTCAGGGGTCGTGATGCCGTCATCCCATAGACAAAAAATGGAGGGGCGTGGCATTGGATAGGGGATAAGATGCATTTGGGCGAAATACCCTTTAACGGTGTTCAGTTATACTCACCAGCCACCATTTTAATACATGGTCGGGTATGACCTGATCCTTTCTTACTAATAGAGGCTCAACGGATCCATTGAAATGCTGCTCAAACCACGGAGAGCTGAGGGGCTTTGGCTTGCACAGTCCACACGAGCATACGTTCTTGTCAAACAAATCGACAGGATCCAACGGGTTTGAGTAGTCTGGACAGAAATAGAAGAAATAGATCAAGATGGCCGCCGCACAGAGCAGAGGCGGGATCCATACTGTCCTCTTCTGGTGGGTGAATCGGTAATGCCAACGAATACAGAGCATCATAGGAAGAAGAATAGTTCTCTCCGATTCCAAGAAGCTTCAAAACATTTGGATCACAACATAACATAACCGTGTCTGTTCTGTATCTTACCCATCAATGGGAAGCGACGGGCCAAGAATGACTATGGATGAACTTGGTAAGTATCTCAGATGATATTTCCGAGCCTTAGGAGGTAGATCAAACATGGTGCAAGAGCTGTTCCATAGTAAGCCAAAAAACAAAAATCCAAAAAAACTAACAAAAAAAACACCTTATTCCATATCACGTCTCTATGGAAGAAAAATAATGCATTCCGTACAGTGAAAGATCATGTGACTTCAATCTTCCGACTTAGTTTCTATAACCGTCCGAGATTCTTCAGCAGAAAAGAGAGATTTCTTTAAGCCCTGGAGTCGAATCCTTCACGGCTGAATGTGGAAGTTATTTCCTTGGAACGCCTAAAAAAATCAAATGGAGACCTATTATTAGTGAGGGGGTAAGCGCGGAAATAAAGACAGACGTACGTGAGTGTTATGAAAACAAACGGGACGATTCTGTAGTCACAAAAAAAAAATAAACTCCCTTATGAAAACAGAATTATTGCGTAGGAAAAGAGTAATATGGACACCTATGTATAGTAGAATAATAAAGTGCCCGACCAGGAGAGGAGGAGAACATTATCTGTGATGGGTGAGAACATTATCTGTGATGGGTGAGAACATTATCTGTTGTGGGGAGAGAACATTATATGCAATGGGGAAGAAGGACATTATCTGTGATGGGGAGAACACATTATCTGTGATGGGGAAGAAGAACGTTATCTGTGATGGGGAAGAAGAACGTTATCTGTGATGGGAAGAACATTATCTGTGATGGGGGAGAACATTATCTGTGATGGGGGAGAACATTGTCTGTGATGGGGGAGAACATTGTCTGTGATGGGGGAGAACATTGTCTGTGATGGGGGAGAACATTGTCTGTGATGGGGGAGAACATTGTCTGTGATGGGGCAGAACATTATCTGTGATGGGGCAGAACATTATCTGTGATGGGGCAGAACATTATCTGTGATGGGGCAGAACATTATCTGTGATGGGGCAGAACATTATCTGTGATGGGGCAGAACATTATCTGTGATGGGGGAGAACATTATCTGTGATGGGGGAGAACATTGTCTGTGATGGGGGAGAACATTATCTGTGATGGGGGAGAACATTGTCTGTGATGGGGGAGAACATTATCTGTGATGGGGGAAAACATTATCTGTGATGGGGCAGAACATTATCTGTGATGGGGCAGAACATTATCTGTGATGGGGCAGAACATTATCTGTGATGGGGCAGAACATTATCTGTGATGGGGCAGAACATTATCTGTGATGGGGCAGAACATTATCTGTGATGGGGGAGAACATTATCTGTGATGGGGGAGAACATTGTCTGTGATGGGGGAGAACATTATCTGTGATGGGGGAGAACATTGTCTGTGATGGGGGAGAACATTATCTGTGATGGGGGAAAACATTATCTGTGATGGGGGAGAACATTATCTGTGATGGGGGAGAAGAACATTATCTGTGATGGGTAGAACATTATCTTACTTTCTGAATCCACCTCTGAAGTTTAGGGCTGCTATAGGGGTACAGGAGGCTTTGACTATACCTCTGTATGCCCCAGATTTCATAAATGTGCTATGCCCCCTCCACAGGACAGCTGCCCGATGCTGCACACCTCTAAAGGAGCCCAGCAGTCTGGACACGTTGCCCTACTGTGCCATTATTTTGGGAACCCCCCAAGCTCCGGGATTACTTTGGAGGGACCTTTCAACTAATAGTAATGTAAACGGATCTGGGGTTACACCCAATTTACCGCTTATTTCCCCGACTCCACAAAAGGAAGAGTAAATAGTTTTCTAATGTCACAACGTGGGAGGACGGAGCCGGGTAATGTTCTGCATTCCTGGCATCCTGTTATTAGATACAATTTATGGGGCCCTTCAGCAGAACATTCAAGAACATCCAGAACATTTCCAAAGGAGAATTAAAGGAGAATTACCAAGAAAAAAAACAACACGTTCTAAACTAATTCCTATCCAAAAGAAATTCACTAATATTTCCCAGAAGTATAAAGACTGTACTGTCACGATAATGATAATAAAAAATAAATAATATTTTCCAGGACAGTGTTTATCCTGATGAAATAATAATATTTATTATTATTTCATCATGACAAACACTGTCCTTCTGAGAAATAAATATTTTTTTAATCAATAATAATAACAATAATATTTATTTCCCAGAAGGACAGTGTTTGTCATGATGAAATAATAATCATTTATAATTTATTATTATTATTATTATTATTATTATTATTATTATTATTATTATTATTATTATTATTATTATATCATGACCGTACAATCACTATCCTATAATTCAGAAGGACGGTGATTGTCCTGTTATGATGAATGAATATCAACAATAATAATAATAAATCATTATTATTATTTATTTCCAAGAAAGACAGTGATTGTTATGATGAAACAATAATAATTAAAAAAATTATATATCTCTATCTATCTACATATATATATATATATATATATTTATTAATATTAATAATAATAATTATTATTATTATAATAAATAATATTTATTTACCAGAAGGCTGTGGACCACCAAATGTGGCAAAACTGTTGGCTGTCTGGACATGCTGCGTCTGGACATGCTGCGTCTGGACATGCTGCGTCTGGACATGCTGCGTCTGGACATGCTGGGAGTTGAAGTTTTGCAACATCTGGTAGGCCACAGTTTGAGACCACTGGTCATGATGAAATAAAATAATAATAATAATAATTATTGTAAAAAAAAAAATTCATCAAAAAGAACAGTGATTTTACTGTCATATTTTTTATTTATTTCTCATGACAGTTATTGTGAGGTCATGATAAAAAAAAAATATATATATATATATATATATATATATATATATATATATATATATATTTTCCCCCCATAGTAAATAGAGAGGAATCCTGCAAGTCTGAAAAAAATTTTCCCAATATAGATTTATATATCTATATACATAAAACTCAACGTGTGTGTGTGTATGTGTATATATGTATGTATGTGTGTAGGTGTGTGTGTGTATATGTGTATGTATATGTGTGTGTATATGTGTATGTATATGTGTGTATGTATATGTGTGTATGTATGTATATATGTGTGTATGTATGTATATATGTATGTATGTGTGTATATATGTGTGTATGTATATATGTATATGTGTATATATGTGTGTATGTATATATATGTATGTATGTATGTAGGTGTGTGTATGTATGTATATGTATGTATGTGTGTATGTATGTATGTGTGTGTATGTATGTATGTATGTATGTGTGTATATGTATGTGTGTATGTATGTATGTGTATATATATGTGTGTGTATGTATATATGTGTGTATGTATATATATGTATGTATGTGTGTATGTATGTATATGTATGTATGTATGTATATGTGTGTGTATGTATGTATATATGTATGTGTATATATATGTGTGTGTATGTATATATGTATGTATGTATATGTGTGTGTGTATATATGTATGTGTGTATGTATGTATGTGTATATATATGTGTGTGTATGTATATATATATGTGTGTATGTTGCACAAAAACTTTCAAACGGCAAAAGATATTACCATTACACTTGGCCACATGTTACTTATATGTCAACAACAAACATAGGATAGGTGATTTAACCCTTACTCACCCCCATTTGCCAGGGGCGGGGCTTATGTTTAAAGTCCCATACAAGTCAATGGGAAATATATGTTACTATATAACTTCCAAACGGCTGGAGATATTTCCCAAATACTTGGACACATGTTACTTATATGTCCACTTATAATATAGGATAGTTAATTTAACCCTTAACTACCCCCATTTGTGAGGGTCGAGGTTTTTTTTTAAAGTCCCATGCAAATTAATGGGAAATGTATGTTCCCATATAATTTCCGGGATAGGAGGTCGGGATAGGAGGTCGGGATAGGAGGACGGGATCGGAGGACGGGATCGGAGGTCGGGATATGACAACAATATATGAGGAGGTCGGGATATGAAGGCAAAAGTTTCCTCCTTTGTTTATTTTCCTCCCCAAAAAGGATTAGGAAGGAAAAACCGGGCAACGCCGGGTACTCAGCTCAGCTAGTATATATTTTTTTTATATATATATATATATATATATATATATATATATATATATATATATATCAATGGGAAAAATGAACAGCACGCACAAACTTGAAAAAGTTAGAAAAAAATTCCAAAATTTCATATATTATATATATATATATATATATATATATATTGGGCCTCATTTGTGTCAAGTTTTTACTAGTGGGAAATGTTGTTTCAGACTTGCAGGATTCCTCTCTATTTACTATGGGGAAAAGTCGGGAACATTTTCTGACCAGTTTTTTCTAGGTGGAAATTTCCAGCCATTTATCCACAGGATTTTCTGTGAATTCAATAGTAAATAGGTCGGGTTGTGAAACCACGCCCCCTTTGCGACAGACCACTCCCCTTTTTCAGCTGTTCACAGTCGGGTTTGTTGGATTTTTCTGGCGCACACACTCCCCAAAATAACCCGACCAAAAATAGTCTGTTTCAGCTTAGTAAATGAGGCCCATTATTATTATTAGTAATAATAATTTCCCAGAAGGACAGTGATTGTAATGTCATAATGAAATAATCACTGTACGTCTGGGAAATATTTTTAATTATTTATTTCCCAGCTGTACAGTGATTGTGGTGTCATGATGAAGTAGTAATAATAATAATAATAATAAAAATAATTATATTTCTTTCCCAGATGTAGAGTGATTGTGGTGTCATAATGAAATAAATAATAATAATAATAATTAAAAAATTATAATATTTATTTCCCAGATGGACAGTGATTGTGAGGCATGATAAAATTATTATTATTTCCCATATGTACAGTGCTTATTATTTCATCATGACACCACAATCACTGTACATTTGGGAAATAAATATTTTATTTTTATTTTTTTATTATTTATTATTATTATTATTTTCTTTCTTAGATGTACAGTGATTGTGGAGTCATGATGAAATAACTGTACATCTGGGAAATTATTATTACTTTATTTTATCATGACACCACAATCACTGTACAGTTGGGAAAGAATTATTATTATTATTATTATTATTAATAATAATAATAATAATAATAATAAATATTTATTTCCCAGATGTACAGTGATTGTTATTTCATCATGACACCACAATTACTGTACATCTGGGAAAGAATTATTTATTATTATTATTATTTATTATTATTATTTCATCATGACACCACAATCACTGGACATCTGGGAAATAAATAATTTCCTAGAAGGACAGTGATTCTGTCATGATGAAATAATAATAATCACTGTCCTTCTAGGAAATTATTATTATTAATTTCCCAGATGTACAGTGATTGTGGTGTCATGATGAAATGATAATAATAATAATAATAATTTCCCAGATGCACAGTGATTGTGGCGTCATGATGAAATGATAATAATAATAATAATGATAATAATTTCCCAGATGCACAGTGATTGTGGCGTCATGATGAAATGATAATAATAATAATAATAATAATGATAATAATAATTTCCCAGATGTCCAGTGATTGTGGTGTCATGATGAAATAATAATAAATAATAAATAATTCTTTCCCAGATGTACAGTAATTATAATGTCATGATGAAAGAATAAATATTTTTCCCCAGATGTACAGTGATTGTGGCGTCATGATGAACTAATAATAATAATAATTAATATTTATTTTGCAGATGTACAGTGATTGTAATGTCTTGATAAAATAAACTGGTCCGGCTCTACAGTAAACTCCAGCTATCTGCAGTGGATGGTCCCTTAACCCCTTCAGGACGGAGCCCATTTTGGCCTTAAGGACCGGAGCGTTTTTTGCACATCTGACCACTGTCACTTTAAACATTAATAACTCTGGGATGCTTTTAGTTATCATTCTGATTCCGAGATTGTTTTTTCGTGACATATTCTACTTTAACATAGTGGTAAATTTTTGTCGATACTTGCATCCTTTTTTGGTGAAAAATCTGTAAATTTGATGAAAAATTTGAAAATTTAGCATTTTTCTAACTTTGAAGCTTTCTGCTTGTAAGGAAAATGGATATTACGAATACATTTTTTTTTGGTTCACATATACAATATGTCTACTTTATATTTGCATCATAAAATTGATGAGTTTTTACTTTTGGAAGACACCAGAGGGCTTCAACGGTCAGCAGCAATTTTCCGATTTTTCACAAAATTTTCAAACTCAGTATTTTTCAGGGACCAGTTCAGGTTTGAAGTGGATTTGAAGGGTCTTCATATTAGAAATACCCCATAAATACCCCATTATAAAAACTACACCCCCCAAAGTATTCAAAATGACATTCAGTCAGCGTTTTAACCCTTTAGGTGTTTCACACGAATAGCAGCAAAGTGAAGGAGAAAATTCACAATCTTCATTTTTTACACTCACATGTTCTTGTAGACCCAATTTTTGAGTTTTTACAAGGGGTAAAAGGAGAAAATGTATACTTATATTTGTAGCCCAATTTCTCTTGACTAAGCACATACCTCATATGTCTATGTAAAGTGTTCGGCGGGCGCAGTAGAGGGCTCAGAAGGGAAGGAGCGACAAGGGGATTTTGGAGAGTACGTTTTTCTGAAATGGTTTTTGGGGGGCATGTCCCATATAGGAAGCCCCTATGGTGCCAGAACCGCAAAAAAAAACCACATGGCATACCATTTTGGAAACTAGACCCCTCGGGGAATGTAACATGGGATAAAGTGAACCTTAATACCCCACAGGTGTTTCACGACTTTTGCAAATGTAAAAAATAAATAAAAAATTTTACCTAAAATGCTTGTTTTCCCAAAAAAAAATTATTTTTAAAAAGGGTAATAGCAGAAAATACCCCTAAAAATTTGAAGCCCAATTTCTCCCGATTCAGAAAACACCCCATATGGGGGTGAAAAGTGCTCTGCTGGCGCACTACAGGTCTCAGAAGAGAAGGAGTCACATTTGGCTTTTTGAACGCAAATTTTGCTCTGGGGGCATGCCGCATTTAGGAAGCCCCTATGGTGCCAGGATAGCAAAAAAAAACCACATGGCATACCATTTTGGAAACTAGACCCCTCGGGGAACGTAACAAGGGGTTAAGTGAACCTTTATACCCCACAGGTGTTTCACGACTTTTGCATATGTAAAAAAATTTTTTTTTTTTTACCTAAAATGCTTGTTTTCCCAAAAATTTTACATTTTTAAAAAGGGTAAAAGCAGAAAATACCCCCCAAAATTTGTAACACAATTTCTCCCGAGTACAGCGATACCCCATATGTGACCCTAAACTGTTGCCTTGAAATACGACAGGGCTCCAAAGTGAGAGCGCCATGCGCATTTGAGGCCTAAATTAGGGATTGCACAGGGGTGGACATAGGGGTATTCTACGCCAGTGATTCCCAAACAGGGTGCCTCCAGCTGTTGCAAAACTCCCAGCATGCCTGGACAGTCAACGGCTGTCCGACAATACTGGGAGTTGTTTTGCAACAGCTGGAGGCTCCATTCTGGAAACAGTGGCGTACCGGACGTTTTTCATTTTTATTGGGGAGGGGAGGGGGGCTGTGTAGGGGTATGTGTATACGTAGTGTTTTTTACTTTTTATTTTATTTTTTGTGTTAGTGCAGTGTAGTGTTTTTAGGGTACAGTCGCACGGGCGGGGGTTCACAGTAGTTTCTCGCTGGCAATTTGAGCTGCAGCAGAAAGTTTGTGGCAGCTCAAATTTGCAGCCAGATACTTACTGTAATCCTCCGCCCATGTGAGTGTGCCCTGTACATTCACATTGGGGGTGGGGAACATCCAGCTGTTGCATAACTACAACTCCCAGCATGCCCGTTGGCTGTCGGTGACTGCTGAGAGTTGCAGTTTTGCAACAACTGTAGGCACACTGGTTATGTATCACGGAGTTTGTGACCTAACTCAGTGTTTCACAACCAGTGTGCCTCCAGCTGTTGCAAAACTACAACTCCCAGCATGTACGGTGCATGGTGTACGGTGACTGCTGAGAGTTGTAGTTTGCAACAGCTGGAGGCACACCGGTCGTGAAACACTGAGTTAGGTAAAAAAAAAAACTGAGTTTCACAACCAGTGTGCCTTCAGCTGTTGCAAAACTACAACTCTCAGCAGTCACCGACAGCCAACGGGCATGCTGGGAGTTGTAGTTATGCAACCAGCAGATGCACCACTACAACTCCCAGCATGCACTTTAGCTGTTTGTGCAAGCTGGGAGTTGTAGTTATACAACAGCTGAAGGTACACTTCCATAGAAAGAATGTGCCTCCAGCTGTTGCAAAACCATAAGTCCCAGCATGCCCATAAGGGAATGCTGGGAGTTGTGGTGGTCTGCCTCCTGCTGTTGCATAACTACAGCTCCCAGCATGCCCTTTTTGCATGCTGGGAGCTGTTGCTAAGCAACAGCAGGAGGCTGTCACTCACCTCCAACGATCCAGACGCTGCAGGTCAGTCCCGCCGCAGCTGCTCCTGGGGCCCCGATCCCAACAGGGGCGCCGGGGATCGGGGTCCCCAGCACCGGGGGTCGTCTTCCCGCACCCGCTCACGTCCTCCGGAAGAGGGGCGGAGCGGGTGCGGGAGTGACACCCGCAGCAGGCGCCCTGATTGGTCGGCCGGTAATCCAGTGCCACCTCACCCCTGCAGGCTCTGGCTGTTCGGGGCCGTCAGAGACGGCCCCGAACAGCCAGTAATTCCGGGTCACCGGGTCACTGGAGACCCGATTGACCCGGAATCGCCGCAGATCGCTGGACTGAATTGTCCAGCGATCTGCGGCGATCACCGACATGGGGGGGCATAATGACCCCCCTGGGTGATATGCCGGGATGCCTGCTGAACGATTTCAGCAGGCATCCGGCTCCGGTCCCCAACCGGCTAGCGGTGGGGGCCGGAATTCCCACGGGCGTATGGATACGCCCTCGGTCCTTAAGGACTCGGGATTCAGGGCGTATCCATACGCCCTATGTCCTGAAGAGGTTAAAGGGGTATTCCAGGAAAAAACTTTTTTTTTATATATCAACTGGCTCCAGAAAATTAAACAGATTTGTAAATTACTTCTATTAAAAAATCTGAATCCTTTCAATAATTATCAGCTGCTGAAGTTGAGTTGTTTTTTGTCTGACAACAGTGCTCTCTGCTGACATCTCTGCTTGTCTCGGGAACTGCACAGAGTAGAAGAGGTTTGCTATGGGGATTTGCTTCTAAACTGGGCAGTTCCCGAGACACGTGTCATCAGAGAGCACTTAGACAGAAAAGAACAACTAAACTTCAGCAGATCATAAGTACTGAAAGGATTAAGATTTATTAATAGAAGTAATTTGCAAATCTGTTTAACTTTCTGGAGCCAGTTGATATATATACAAAAAAAAAAAAAAGGGGTGGGGGGGTTATCGTGGTGTTTTTTTTTCTTGATGGGCAGGTGCTTCAGATGGGTGGGTGATTCGGATGCTGGCTAACTTTATTGCAGCAGGCAGGACGGCGCCCCCATCGAGAGGCGGCTGCCTATTTTGCCTATAGGCAGAGCCGGCCCTGGTTTCCAATATGTTAACAGTAAATTACTATGTGAAAATAACGTCTGAAGTAAATTGCATCAGTCTTCATATAAATTGTTCTGTGTTATAACTAGAGATGAGCGAACTTACAGTAAATTCGATTCGTCACGAACTTCTCGGCTCGGCAGTTGATGACTTATCCTGCATAAATGAGTTCAGCCTTCAGGTGCTCCCGTGGGCTGGAAAAGGTGGATACAGTCCTAGGAAAGAGTCTCCAGCCACCGGAGCACCGGAAAGCTGAACTAATTTATGCAGGAAAAGTCATCAACTGCCGAGCCGAGAAGTTCGTGACAAATCAAATTTACTGTAAGTTCGCTCATCTCTAATTATAACCAGATCTACGCATGCAACACAACATATGCAATATATCCACTAAATATGAACCTAAAAAAAATAAAAAACATACATACTGATAAGGGATTGGTAAAAGGGGTACTTACCTCTAGACATCTTATCCCCTATCCAAAGCATATGATAAGATGTCTGATCGTGGGGGGTCCCACTGCTGGGGACCCCATAATCTTCCTGCTGCACCCAGCGTTTGTTTAGAGCGTTGGGTGCAGCTCCGGAGGAGTGTGACATCACGGCCACGCCCCCTCAATGCAAATCTATGGGAGGGGGCGTGACAACGTCACACCCCCTCCTATAGACTTGCATTGAGGGGGCGTGGCCGTGACATCACGAGCCTCCGCCTGGCATCGCTAGTCATCCAGGACGGAGCGAAGTTTGCTCCGTGCACCGGATGTCTGGGGTGTGGCAGTAAAGATCGCGGTGGTCCTGCAGCTGGGGACCCCCACAATCTCTACTGCGACACCCCAGACATCCGGTGCACGGAGCAAACTTCGCACCGCCCTGAATGACCAGCGATATCTTATCCCATATTTTTTGGATAGGGGATAAGATGTCTAGGGTCCGAGTACCCCTTTATTTGGTGCTACAAGAATTGGACCGACCAACCAGAGAACCAGTGAATCATTAAAGGGGTACTCCGGTGCTAAGACATCTTATCCCCTATCCAAAGGATAGGACATTAGATGCCTGATCATGGGGGCCCCGCTGCTGGGACCCCCGTGATCTTTCACGCAGCACCCCGTTACCATCAGCCTCCGAAGCATTTTCGCTCCAGGTCTGATGACTGCCAATCACGGGGACGGAGCATTGTGATGTCACGGCTCCGCCCCCATGTGATGTCACACCCCTTCCCATAGGCTTGCATTGAGGGGGCAGAGCGTGAAGTCAGACGGGGGCGGAGCCGTGATGTCACAATACTCCGGCCCCGTGATCGGCAGTCATCAGACCTGGAGCAAACATGCTTCAGGGGCTGATGGTAGCGGGGTGCAGTGTGAAAGATCACGGGGGTCCCTAGTGGCGGGGCCCCTGCGTTCAGGCATCTTATCCTTTGGATCGGGGATAAGATGTCTTAGTGCCAGAGAACCCCTTTAAGGGGTCCTAAAAAAATTAAAAACGGGGCCAAGAGGTCTAGATCAAGGCAGGAATCCTGTGGGAGGGCTGTAAGGGAAAGCAATGCATTCTGGGAATTGTAGTACTGAGCAACCGTTGAATCAGGAAGTAGTGAATGGTGATATCGGCTAAAAAGGAGGCGCATATCCCAAAATAACAAAAGGATTTTTGGTGGTTTCAGAAGTGGGGCAGGCAGAATTGCTATATGTTTCTGCAGCATTTTTAAAGGGGTATTCCAGGAAATTTTTTTATTTGACTATGCTACAGGGGCTGTAAAGTTAGTGTAGTTCACAATATAGTGTCTGTACCCGTGTGTGACGTTTTCTCACAATTCTTCTGTGAATTTCCCCCCAATATTTTTATCAGCATACAAAATGACTGTTGTCTCGGATTTTTCCCATGTTGCAAAGCGGTCGAGACCTGACTCACTAGTCAGCTGATGACAGGGAGCCTGTCTGCTTCAATGGGTAAAGCGATCAATCATCAACTAATGCAACAGCTGGAGGCACCCTGATTGAAAACCACAGGTCTTTTGAATGGATGCAGCTCATTTATGTTTCAATGGGTGGGGTGGCTGATGTGTGGGAGGGAGGAAAATGGAATTGTGGGATTTGTAGTCAAAAAAAGAAAAAAAGTCAAACAGGAAATACCAGTTCACAAAAAGCTACCAGTGTTATGGTAATCTCACAACATAGCCATTTAGCCCCAAGACAAGCGCAGATCCTTCCTAAGCATGTCCATTACTGTCTGCCAGGTACAGACTAAAATCACCTTATGGTGGAGAACCCCTTTAAGTTTTTTTTTTAACGTAATAGTGTTCCCCTTTAAATGTCAGAGCGCCACACTTTATACTTTCAATGAACTGGATAAAAAGAAAATTAAGGACATGCAAAAAAAAAAAAAAATAAAATAGACCCCCAACTGCACAGAGAGGTCAAAGTGCAGGCATATGACCGCTAATTTTGATAACTGTTTCCTCATTGTCCATCTTAAGACGAGCGGATGTATGCTGCCTTTACATGCGCCTGCTCGGAGCGGTAATACGCCGCTAAGTGCAGACACACTGAAGCGCTGTGCAAGTCGCTGCGCATGCACGGTGTACTCTCACACATCGCGGCCGCTCCCTCTGCTCTATGAGCTAGGCCGAGAGCTGCTGCCATGATGTGCGAGTATACTGCGCATGCGCGGCGACTCTCACACCGCAGTGTGTCTGCTCGTAGCGGCGTATTACCGCTCCGAGCAGGCACATGTAAAGGCAGCATACAGAGGTCCTTCAGCAGCGGATCCGCAGGGAAATACATGCGGAAACGTTATCCTTTAGGGTACGTTCACACGTACAGGATCCTGCGCAGATTTGATGCGCAGGATTTGTAACTGCAGATTAGAAGCGGCGCTCAGACAGTCAGTTTACATGAAAATCTGCAATAGAAAATCCTGCGCAGCAAATCTGAACGCACTTAATGTAAAGCTGATAACAAAATGTCGGATTTCCTTCCCTTTTTTTTTTTTTTAAACACTTTTAAAACATTGCACAATAGGTTGAAACACGGATGTGGCGTCGTTTATCAACTTAAAGTGGATCATAAGCAGAATATACATACACACACAGTATATACAGTGTATACATCTTACTGTGCAGTATTATTTATATACAGTATATACAGTGTATACATCATACTGTGCGGTATTTATATACAGTATATACAGTGTATACATCTTACTGTGCAGTATTATTTATATACAGTATATACAGTGTATACATCTTACTGTGCAGTATTATTTATATACAGTATATACAGTGTATACATCTTACTGTGCAGTATTATTTATATACAGTATATACAGTGTATACATCTTACTGTGCAGTATTGTTTATATACAGTATATACAGTGTATACATCTTACTGTGCAGTATTATTTATATACAGTATATACAGTGTATACATCTTACTGTGCAGTATTATTTATATACAGTATATACATCTTACTGTGCAGTATTATTTATATACAGTATATACAGTCTATACATCTTACTGTGCAGTATTGTTTATATACAGTATATACAGTGTATACATCTTACTGTGCAGTATTATTTATATACAGTATATACAGTGTATACATCATACTGTGCAGTATTATTTATATACAGTATATACAGTGTATACATCTTACTGTGCAGTATTTTTTATATACAGTATATACAGTGTATACATCATACTGTGCGGTATTTATATACAATATATACAGTGTATACATCTTACTGTGCAGTATTATTTATATACAGTATATACAGTGTATACATCTTACTGTGCAGTATTATTTATATACAGTATATAGTGTATACATCTTACTGTGCAGTATTATTTATATACAGTATATACAGTGTATACATCTTACTGTGCAGTATTATTTATATACAGTATATGCAGTGTATACATCTTACTGTGCAGTATTGTTTATATACAGTATATACAGTGTATACATCTTACTGTGCAGTATTGTTTATATACATTATATACAGTGTATACATCTTACTGTGCAGTATTATTTATGTACAGTATATACAGTGTATACATCTTACTGTGCAGTATTATTTATATACAGTATATACAGTGTATACATTTTACTGTGCAGTATTGTTTATATACAGTATATACAGTGTATACATCTTACTGTGCAGTATTGTTTATATACAGTATATACAGTGTATACATCTTACTGTGCAGTATTATTTATATACAGTATATACAGTGTATACATCTTACTGTGCAGTATTGTTTATATACAGTATATACAGTGTATACATCATACTGTGCAGTATTATTTATATATAGTATATACAGTGTATACATCTTACTGTGCAGTATTGTTTATAAACAGTATATACAGTGTATACATCTTACTGTGCAGTATTGTTTATATACAGTATATACAGTGTATACATCTTACTGTGCAGTATTGTTTATATACAGTATATACAGTGTATACATCATACTGTGCAGTATTGTTTATATACAGTATATACAGTGTATACATCTTACTGTGCAATATTATTTATATACAGTATATACAGTGTATACATCATACTGTGCAGTATTATTTATATACAGTATATACAGTGTATACATCTTACTGTGCAGTATTTTTTATATACAGTATATACAGTGTATACATCATACTGTGCGGTATTTATATACAGTATATACAGTGTATACATCTTACTGTGCAGTATTATTTATATACAGTATATACAGTGTATACATCTTACTGTGCAGTATTATTTATATACAGTATATAGTGTATACATCTTACTGTGCAGTATTATTTATATACAGTATATACAGTGTATACATCTTACTGTGCAGTATTATTTATATACAGTATATACAGTGTATACATCTTACTGTGCAGTATTATTTATATACAGTATATACATCTTACTGTGCAGTATTGTTTATATACAGTATATACAGTGTATACATCTTACTGTGCAGTATTGTTTATATACATTATATACAGTGTATACATCTTACTGTGCAGTATTATTTATGTACAGTATATACAGTGTATACATCTTACTGTGCAGTATTATTTATATACAGTATATACAGTGTATACATTTTACTGTGCAGTATTGTTTATATACAGTATATACAGTGTATACATCTTACTGTGCAGTATTATTTATATACAGTATATACAGTGTATACATCTTACTGTGCAGTATTGTTTATATACAGTATATACAGTGTATACATCATACTGTGCAGTATTATTTATATACAGTATATACAGTGTATACATCTTACTGTGCAGTATTGTTTATATACAGTATATACAGTGTATACATCATACTGTGCAGTATTTATATACAGTATATACAGTGTATACATCTTACTGTGCAGTATTGTTTATATACAGTATATACAGTGTATACATCATACTGTGCAGTATTGTTTATATACAGTATATACAGTGTATACATCTTACTGTGCAGTATTATTTATATACAGTATATACAGTGTATACATCTTACTGTGCAGTATTATTTATATACAGTATATACAGTGTATACATCTTACTGTGCAGTATTGTTTATATACAGTATATACAGTGTATACATCATACTGTGCAGTATTGTTTATATACAGTATATACAGTGTATACATCTTACTGTGCAGTATTATTTATATACAGTATATACAGTGTATACATCTTACTGTGCAGTATTATTTATATACAGTATATACAGTGTATACATCTTACTGTGCAGTATTGTTTAAATACAGTATATACAGTGTATACATCTTACTGTGCAGTATTTATATACAGAATATACAGTGTATACATCTTACTGTGCAGTATTGTTTATATACAGTGTATACATCTTACTGTGCAGTATTTATATACAGAATATACAGTGTATACATCTTACTGTGCAGTATTGTTTATATACATTATATACAGTGTATACATCTTACTGTGCAGTATTTATATACAGTATATACAGTGTATACATCATAATGTACGGTATTATTTATATACAGTATATACAGTGTATACATCATACTGTACAGTATTGTTTATATACAGTATATACAGTGTATACATCATACTGTGCAGTATTATTTATATACAGTATATACAGTGTATACATCATAATGTACGGTATTATTTATATACAGTATATACAGTGTATACATCATACTGTGCAGTATTATTTATATACAGTATATACAGTGTATACATCTTACTGTGCAGTATTATTTATATACAGTATATACAGTGTATACATCATAATGTACGGTATTATTTATATACAGTATATACAGTGTATACATCATACTGTACAGTATTGTTTATATACAGTATATACAGTGTATACATCATACTGTGCAGTATTATTTATATACAGTGTATACATGTTACTGTGCAGTATTATTTATATACAGTATATACAGTCTATACATCTTACTGTGCAGTATTTATATACAGTATATACAGTGTATACATCTTACTGTGAAGTATTATTTATATACAGTATATACAGTGTATACATCTTACTGTGCAGTATTATTTATATACAGTATATACAGTGTATACATCATGTACGGTATTATTTATATACAGTATATACAGTGTATACATCATACTGTGCAGTATTATTTATATACAGAATATACAGGGTATACATCTTACTGTGCAGTATTGTTTATATACAGTATATACAGTGTATACATCATACTGTGCAGTATTATTTATATACAGTGTATACATGTTACTGTGCAGTATTATTTATATACAGTATATACAGTCTATACATCTTACTGTGCAGTATTTATATACAGTATATACAGTGTATACATCTTACTGTGAAGTATTATTTATATACAGTATATACAGTGTATACATCTTACTGTGCAGTATTATTTATATACAGTATATACAGTGTATACATCATGTACGGTATTATTTATATACAGTATATACAGTGTATACATCATACTGTGCAGTATTATTTATATACAGTATATACAGTGTATACATCTTACTGTGCAGTATTATTTATATACAGTATATACAGTGTATACATCATAATGTACGGTATTATTTATATACAGTATATACAGTGTATACATCATACTGTACAGTATTGTTTATATACAGTATATACAGTGTATACATCATACTGTGCAGTATTATTTATATACAGTGTATACATGTTACTGTGCAGTATTTATATACAGAATATACAGGGTATACATCTTACTGTGCAGTATTGTTTATATACAGTATATACAGTGTATACATCATACTGTGCAGTATTATTTATATACAGTGTATACATGTTACTGTGCAGTATTATTTATATACAGTATATACAGTCTATACATCTTACTGTGCAGTATTTATATACAGTATATACAGTGTATACATCTTACTGTGAAGTATTATTTATATACAGTATATACAGTGTATACATCTTACTGTGCAGTATTATTTATATACAGTATATACAGTGTATACATCTTACTGTGCAGTATTATTTTTATACAGTGTATACATGTTATTGTGCAGTATTATTTATATATAGTATATACAGTGTATACATCATACTGTGCAGTATTTATATACAGTATATACAGTGTATACATCATACTGTGCAGTATTATTTATATACAGTATATACAGTGTATACATCTTACTGTGCAGTATTTATATACAGTATATACAGTGTATACATCTTACTGTGCAGTATTTATATACAGTATATACAGTGTATACATCTTACTGTGCAGTATTATTTATATACAGTATATACATCTTACTGTGCAGTATTATTTATATACAGTATATACAGTGTATATATCATACTGTGCAGTATTATTTATATACAGTATATACTGTGTATACATCATACTGTGCAGTATTTATATACAGTATATACAGTGTATACACCATACTGTGCAGTTTTATATACAGTATATACAGTGTATACACCATACTGTGCAGTTTTACATACAGTATATACAGTGTATACATCTTACTGTGCAGTATTGTTTATATACAGTATATACAGTGTATACATCACACTGTGCAGTATTATTTATATACAGTGTATACAGTGTATACATCATACTGTGCGGTATTTATATACAGTATATACAGTGTATACATCTTACTGTGCAGTATTATTTATATACAGTGTATACATCTTACTGTGCAGTATTTATATACAGTATATACAGTGTATACATCATACTGTGCAGTATGATTTATATACAGTATATACAGTGTATACATGTTACTGTGCAGTATTATTTATATACAGTATATACAGTCTATACATCTTACTGTGCAGTATTTATATACAGTATATACAGTGTATACATCTTACTGTGCAGTATTATTTATATACAGTATATACAGTCTATACATCTTACTGTGCAGTATTGTTTATATACAGTATATACAGTGTATACATCTTACTGTGCAGTATTATTTATATACAGTATATACAGTGTATACATCATACTGTGCAGTATTATTTATATACAGTATATACAGTGTCTACATCATACTGTGCAGTATTGTTTATATACAGTATATACAGTGTATACATCATACTGTGCAGTATTATTTATATACAGTGTATACATGTTACTGTGCAGTATTTATATACAGTATATACAGTGTATACATCTTACTGTGCAGTATTATTTATATACAGTGTATACATGTTGCTGTGCAGTATTATTTATATACAGTATATACAGTGTATACATCATACTGTGCAGTATTTATATACAGTATATACAGTATACATCTTACTGTGCAGTATTTATATACAGTATATACAGTGTATACATCATACTGTGCAGTTTTATATACAGTGTATACATCTTACTGTGCAGTATTTATATACAGTATATACAGTGTATACATCTTACTGTGCAGTATTTATATACAGTATATACAGTGTATACATCATACTGTGCAGTATTTATATACAGTATATACAGTGTATACATCTTACTGTGCAGTATTTATATACAGTATATACAGTGTATACATCTTACTGTGCAGTATTTATATACAGTATATACAGTGTATACATCTTACTGTGCAGTATTATTTATATACAGTATATACAGTGTATACATCTTACTGTGTAGTATTATTTATATACAGTATATACAGTGTATACATCTTACTGTGCAGTATTATTTATATACAGTATATACAGTGTATACATCTTACTGTGCAGTATTTATATACAGTATATATAGTGTATATATCATACTGTGCAGTTTTATATACAGTATATACAGTGTATACATCTTACTGTGCAGTATTGTTTATATACAGTATATACAGTGTATACATCATACTGTGCAGTATTTATATACAGTATATACAGTGTATACATCTTACTGTGCAGTATTATTTATATACAGTATATACAGTGTATACATCATACTGTGCAGTATTTATATACAGTATATACAGTGTATACATCATACTGTGCAGTATTATTTATATACAGTATATACAGTGTATACATCTTACTGTGCAGTATTTATATACAGTATATACAGTGTATACATCATACTGTGCAGTATTATTTATATACAGTATATACAGCATACTGTGCAGTATTGTTTATATACAGTATATACAGTGTATACATCATACTGTGCAGTATTTATATACAGTGTATACACCATACTGTGCAGTTTTATATACAGTATATACAGTGTATACACCATACTGTGCAGTTTTACATACAGTATATACAGTGTATACATCTTACTGTGCAGTATTGTTTATATACAGTATATACAGTGTATACATCACACTGTGCAGTATTATTTATATACAGTATATACAGTGTATACATCATACTGTGCGGTATTTATATACAGTATATACAGTGTATACATCTTACTGTGCAGTATTATTTATATACAGTGTATACATCTTACTGTGCAGTATTTATATACAGTATATACAGTGTATACATCATACTGTGCAGTATGATTTATATACAGTATATACAGTGTATACATGTTACTGTGCAGTATGATTTATATACAGTATATACAGTGTATACATCTTACTGTGCAGTATTATTTATATACAGTATATACAGTCTATACATCTTACTGTGCAGTATTTATATACAGTATATACAGTGTATACATCTTACTGTGCAGTATTATTTATATACAGTATATACAGTCTATACATCTTACTGTGCAGTATTTATATACAGTATATACAGTGTATACATCTTACTGTGCAGTATTATTTATATACAGTATATACAGTCTATACATCTTACTGTGCAGTATTGTTTATATACAGTATATACAGTGTGTACATCTTACTGTGCAGTATTATTTATATACAGTATATACAGTGTATACATCATACTGTGCAGTATTATTTATATACAGTATATACAGTGTATACATCTTACTGTGCAGTATTATTTATATACAGTATATACAGTGTCTACATCATACTGTGCAGTATTGTTTATATACAGTATATACAGTGTATACATCATACTGTGCAGTATTATTTATATACAGTGTATACATGTTACTGTGCAGTATTTATATACAGTATATACAGTGTATACATCTTACTGTGCAGTATTATTTATATACAGTGTATACAGTGTATACATCATACTGTGCAGTATTTATATACAGTATATACAGTATACATCTTACTGTGCAGTATTTATATACAGTATATACAGTGTATACATCATACTGTGCAGTTTTATATACAGTATATACAGTGTATACATCATACTGTGCAGTATTTATATACAGTATATACAGTGTATACATCATACTGTGCAGTATTTATATACAGTATATACAGTGTATACATCTTACTGTGCAGTATTTATATACAGTATATACAGTGTATACATCTTACTGTGCAGTATTTATATACAGTATATACAGTGTATACATCATACTGTGCAGTATTTATATACAGTATATACAGTGTATACATCTTACTGTGCAGTATTTATATACAGTATATACAGTGTATACATCTTACTGTGCAGTATTATTTATATACAGTATATACAGTGTATACATCTTACTGTGCAGTATTGTTTATATACAGTATATACAGTGTATACATCATACTGTGCAGTATTTATATACAGTATATACAGTGTATACATCTTACTGTGCAGTATTATTTATATACAGTATATACAGTGTATACATCATACTGTGCAGTATTTATATACAGTATATACAGTGTATACATCATACTGTGCAGTATAATTTATATACAGTATATACAGTGTATACATCTTACTGTGCAGTATTTATATACAGTATATACAGTGTATACATCTTACTGTGCAGTATTTATATACAGTATATACAGTGTATACATCTTACTGTGCAGTATTTATATACAGTATATACAGTGTATACATCATACTGTGCAGTATTTATATACAGTATATACAGTGTATACATCATACTGTGCAGTATAATTTATATACAGTATATACAGTGTATACATCTTACTGTGCAGTATTTATATACAGTATATACAGTGTATACATCTTACTGTGCAGTATAATTTATATACAGTATATACAGTGTATACATCTTACTGTGCAGTATTTATATACAGTATATACAGTGTATACATCTTACTGTGCAGTATTTATATACAGTATATACAGTGTATACATCTTACTGTGCAGTATTTATATACAGTATATACAGTGTATACATCATACTGTGCAGTATTTATATACAGTGTATACAGTGTATACATCTTACTGTGCAGTATTATTTATATACAGTATATACAGTGTATACATCATACTGTGCAGTATTTATATACAGTATATACAGTGTATACATCTTACTGTGCAGTATTATTTATATACAGTGTATACATGTTACTGTGCAGTATTTATATACAGTATATAGTGTATACATCATACTGTGCAGTATTATTTATATACAGTATATACAGTGTATACATCATACTGTGCAGTATTTATATACAGTATACATCTTACTGTGCAGTATTTATATACAGTATATACAGTGTATACATCATACTGTGCAGTTTTATATACAGTGTATACATCTTACTGTGCAGTATTTATATACAGTATATACAGTGTATACATCTTACTGTGCAGTATTTATATACAGTATATACAGTGTATACATCTTACTGTGCAGTATTTATATACAGTATATACAGTGTATACATCTTACTGTGCAGTATTTATATACAGTATATACAGTGTATACATCTTACTGTGCAGTATTTATATACAGTATATACAGTGTATACATCTTACTGTGCAGTATTTATATACAGTATATACAGTGTATACATCTTTCTGTGCAGTATTTATATACAGTATATACAGTGTATACATCTTACTGTGCAGTATTTATATACAGTATATACATCTTACTGTGCAGTATTTATATACAGTATATATAGTGTATATATCATACTGTGCAGATTTATATACAGTATATACAGTGTATACATCTTACTGTGCAGTATTATTTATATACAGTATATACAGTGTATACATCATACTGTGCAGTATTTATATACAGTATATACAGTGTATACATCTTACTGTGCAGTATTATTTATATACAGTATATACAGTGTATACATCATACTGTGCAGTATTTATATACAGTATATACAGTGTATACATCATACTGTGCAGTATTATTTATATACAGTATATACATCTTACTGTGCAGTATTATTTATATACAGTATATACATCTTACTGTGCAGTATTTATATACAGTATATAGTGTATACATCATACCGTGCAGTATTATTTATATACAGTATATACAGTGTATACATCATACTGTGCAGTATTTATATACAGTATATACAGTGTATACATCATACTGTGCAGTATTTATATACAGTTTATACAGTGTATACATCATACTGTGCAGTATTTATATACAGTGTATACATGTTACTGTGCAGTATTTATATACAGTATATACAGTGTATACATCATACTGTGCAGTATTTATATACAGTTTATACAGTGTATACATCTTACTGTGCAGTATTATTTATATACAGTGTATACATGTTACTGTGCAGTATTTATATACAGTATATACAGTGTATACATCATACTGTGCAGTATTATTTATATACAGTATATACAGTGTATACATCATACTGTGCAGTATTTATATACAGTATATACAGTGTATACATCTTACTGTGCAGTATTTATATACAGTATATACAGTGTATACATCTTACTGTGCAGTATTTATATACAGTATATACAGTGTATACATCTTACTGTGCAGTATTTATATACAGTATATACAGTGTATACATCTTACTGTGCAGTATTATTTATATACAGTATATACAGTGTATACATCTTACTGTGCAGTTTTATATACAGTATATACAGTGTATACATCTTACTGTGCAGTATTGTTTATATACAGTATATACAGTGTATACATCATACTGTGCAGTATTTATATACAGTATATACAGTGTATACATCTTACTGTGCAGTATTTATATACAGTATATACAGTATACATCTTACTGTGCAGTATTATTTATATACAGTATATACATCTTACTGTGCAGTATTATTTATATACAGTATATACATCTTACTGTGCAGTATTTATATACAGTATATACAGTGTATACATCATACTGTGCAGTATTATTTATATACAGTATATACAGTGTATACATCTTACTGTGCAGTATTTATATACAGTATATAGTGTATACATCATACCGTGCAGTATTATTTATATACAGTTTATACAGTGTATACATCATACTGTGCAGTATTTATATACAGTATATACATCATACTGTGCAGTATTATTTATATACAGTGTATACATCTTACTGTGCAGTATTGTTTATATACAGTGTATACATCATACTGTGCAGTATTATTTATATACAGTATATACACTGCAGTATTATTTATATACAGTTTATACAGTGTATACACCTTACTGTGCAGTATTATTTATATACAGTATATACAGTGTATACATCTTACTGTGCAGTATTATTTATATACAGTGTATACATCTTACTGTGTAGTATTATTTATATACAGTATATACAGTGTATATCATACTGTGCAGTATTATTTATATACAGAATATACAGTGTATACATCTTACTGTGCAGTATTTATATACAGTATATACAGTGTATACATCTTACTGTGCAGTATTTATATACAGTATATACATCTTACTGTGCAGTATTGTTTATATACAGTATATACAGTGTATACATCTTACTGTGCAGTATTATTTATATACAGTATATACAGTGTATACATCTTACTGTGCAGTATTTATATACAGTATATACATCTTACTGTGCAGTATTATTTATATACAGTGTATACATCTTACTGTGCAGTTTTATATACAGTATATACAGTGTATACATCTTACTGTGCAGTATTATTTATATACAGTGTATACATCTTACTGTGCAGTATTGTTTATATACAGTATATACAGTGTATACATTACACTGCAGTATTATTTATATACAGTATATACAGTGTATACATCATACTGTGCAGTATTTATATACAGTATATACAGTGTATACATCTTACTGTGCAGTATTATTTATATACAGTATATACAGTGTATACATCTTACTGTGCAGTATTATTTATATACAGTATATACAGTGTATACATCATACTGTGCAGTATTTATATACAGTATATACAGTGTATACATCATACTGTGCAGTATTATTTATATACAGTATATACAGTGTATACATCATACTGTGCAGTATTTATATACAGTATATACAGTGTATACATCATACTGTGCAGTATTTATATACAGTATATACAGTATATACATCTTACTGTGCAGTATTATTTATACACAGTATATACAGTGTATACATCATACTGTGCAGTATTATTTATATACAGTATATACAGTCTATACATCTTACTGTGCAGTATTTATATACAGTATATACAGTGTATACATCTTACTGTGCAGTATTTATATACAGTATATACAGTGTATACATCTTACTGTGCAGTATTTATATACAGTATATACAGTGTATACATCTTACTGTGCAGTATTTATATACAGTATATACAGTGTATACATCATATTGTGCAGTATTTATATACAGTATATACAGTGTATACATCATACTGTGCAGTATTTATATACAGTATATACAGTGTATACATCATACTGTGCAGTATTATTTATATACAGTATATACAGTGTATACATGTTACTGTGCAGTATTTATATACAGTATATACAGTGTATACATCTTACTGTGCAGTATTATTTATATACAGTGTATACATGTTGCTGTGCAGTATTATTTATATACAGTATATACAGTGTATACATCATACTGTGCAGTATTTATATACAGTATATACAGTATACATCTTACTGTGCAGTATTTATATACAGTGTATACATCTTACTGTGCAGTATTTATATACAGTATATACAGTGTATACATCTTACTGTGCAGTATTTATATACAGTATATACAGTGTATACATCTTACTGTGCAGTATTTATATACAGTATATACAGTCTATACATCTTACTGTGCAGTATTTATATACAGTATATACAGTGTATACATCTTACTGTGCAGTATTTATATACAGTATATACAGTGTATACATCATACTGTGCAGTATTTATATACAGTGTATACATCATACTGTGCAGTATTATTTATATACAGTATATACAGTGTATACATCTTACTGTGCAGTATTATTTATATACAGTGTATACATGTTGCTGTGCAGTATTATTTATATACAGTATATACAGTGTATACATCATACTGTGCAGTATTTATATACAGTATATACAGTATACATCTTACTGTGCAGTATTTATATACAGTATATACAGTGTATACATCTTACTGTGCAGTATTTATATACAGTATATACAGTGTATACATCTTACTGTGCAGTATTTATATACAGTATATACAGTGTATACATCTTACTGTGCAGTATTGTTTATATACAGTATATACAGTGTATACATCATACTGTGCAGTATTTATATACAGTATATACAGTGTATACATCTTACTGTGCAGTATTTATATACAGTATATACAGTGTATACATCTTACTGTGCAGTATTTATATACAGCATATACAGTGTATACATCTTACTGTGCAGTATTTATATACAGTATATACAGTGTATACATCTTACTGTGCAGTATTTATATACAGTATATACAGTGTATACATCTTACTGTGCAGTATTTATATACAGTATATACAGTGTATACATCTTACTGTGCAGTATTATTTATATACAGTATATACAGTGTATACATCTTACTGTGCAGTATTGTTTATATACAGTATATACAGTGTATACATCTTACTGTGCAGTATTATTTATATACAGTATATACAGTGTATACATCTTACTGTGCAGTATTTATATACAGTATATATAGTGTATATATCATACTGTGCAGTTTTATATACAGTATATACAGTGTATACATCTTACTGTGCAGTATTTATATACAGTATATACAGTGTATACATCTTACTGTGCAGTATTTATATACAGTATATACAGTGTATACATCTTACTGTGTAGTATTATTTATATACAGTATATACAGTGTATACATCTTACTGTGCAGTATTGTTTATATACAGTATATACAGTGTATACATCATACTGTGCAGTATTTATATACAGTATATACAGTGTATACATCTTACTGTGCAGTATTTATATACAGTATATACAGTGTATACATCATACTGTGCAGTATTTATATACAGTATATACAGTGTATACATCTTACTGTGCAGTATTTATATACAGTATATACAGTGTATACATCTTACTGTGCAGTATTTATATACAGTATATACAGTGTATACATCTTACTGTGCAGTATTGTTTATATACAGTATATACAGTGTATACATCTTACTGTGCAGTATTATTTATATACAGTGTATACATGTTACTGTGCAGTATTTATATACAGTATATACAGTGTATACATCATACTGTGCAGTATTATTTATATACAGTATATACAGTGTATACATCATACTGTGCAGTATTTATATACAGTATACATCTTACTGTGCAGTATTTATATACAGTATATACAGTGTATACATCATACTGTGCAGTTTTATATACAGTGTATACATCTTACTGTGCAGTATTTATATACAGTATATACAGTGTATACATCTTACTGTGCAGTATTTATATACAGTATATACAGTGTATACATCTTACTGTGCAGTATTTATATACAGTATATACAGTGTATACATCTTACTGTGCAGTATTTATATACAGTATATACAGTGTATACATCTTACTGTGCAGTATTTATATACAGTATATACAGTGTATACATCTTACTGTGCAGTATTTATATACAGTATATACATCTTACTGTGCAGTATTTATATACAGTATATATAGTGTATATATCATACTGTGCAGATTTATATACAGTATATACAGTGTATACATCTTACTGTGCAGTATTATTTATATACAGTATATACAGTGTATACATCTTACTGTGCAGTATTATTTATATACAGTATATACAGTGTATACATCATACTGTGCAGTATTTATATACAGTATATACAGTGTATACATCTTA
Source organism: Hyla sarda (assembly GCF_029499605.1). Taxonomy (NCBI): domain Eukaryota; kingdom Metazoa; phylum Chordata; class Amphibia; order Anura; family Hylidae; genus Hyla; species Hyla sarda. The sequence goes on from NC_079200.1 coordinate 4,929,245, forward strand.
CTGTGCAGTATTATTTATATACAGTATATACAGTGTATACATCATACTGTGCAGTATTTATATACAGTATATACAGTATACATCTTACTGTGCAGTATTTATATACAGTATATACAGTGTATACATCATACTGTGCAGTATTATTTATATACAGTATATACATCTTACTGTGCAGTATTTATATACAGTATATAGTGTATACATCATACCGTGCAGTATTATTTATATACAGTATATACAGTGTATACATCATACTGTGCAGTATTTATATACAGTATATACAGTGTATACATCATACTGTGCAGTATTTATATACAGTTTATACAGTGTATACATCATACTGTGCAGTATTTATATAAAGTGTATACATGTTACTGTGCAGTATTTATATACAGTATATACAGTGTATACATCTTACTGTGCAGTATTATTTATATACAGTGTATACATGTTACTGTGCAGTATTTATATACAGTATATACAGTGTATACATCATACTGTGCAGTATTATTTATATACAGTATATACAGTGTATACATCATACTGTGCAGTATTTATATACAGTATACATCTTACTGTGCAGTATTTATATACAGTATATACAGTGTATACATCATACTGTGCAGTTTTATATACAGTGTATACATCTTACTGTGCAGTATTTATATACAGTATATACAGTGTATACATCTTACTGTGCAGTATTTATATACAGTATATACAGTGTATACATCTTACTGTGCAGTATTTATATACAGTATATACAGTGTATACATCTTACTGTGCAGTATTATTTATATACAGTATATACAGTGTATACATCATACTGTGCAGTATTTATATACAGTATATACAGTGTATACATCTTACTGTGCAGTATTTATATACAGTATATACAGTGTATACATCTTACTGTGCAGTATTATTTATATACAGTATATACAGTGTATACATCATACTGTGCAGTATTTATATACAGTATATACAGTGTATACATCTTACTGTGCAGTATTATTTATATACAGTATATACAGTCTATACATCATACTGTGCAGTATTTATATACAGTATATACAGTATACATCTTACTGTGCAGTATTTATATACAGTATATACAGTGTATACATCTTACTGTGCAGTATTATTTATATACAGTATATACAGTGTATACATCATACTGTGCAGTATTGTTTATATACAGTATATACAGTGTATACATCATACTGTGCAGTATTTATATACAGTATATACAGTGTATACATCTTACTGTGCAGTATTATTTATATACAGTATATACAGTGTATACATCATACTGTGCAGTATTTATATACAGTATATACAGTGTATACATCATACTGTGCAGTATTTATATACAGTATATACAGTGTATACATCTTACTGTGCAGTATTTATATACAGTATATACAGTGTATACATCTTACTGTGCAGTATTGTTTATATACAGAATATACAGTGTATACATCATACTGTGCAGTATTTATATACAGTATATACAGTGTATACATCTTACTGTGCAGTATTATTTATATACAGTATATACAGTGTATACATCATACTGTGCAGTATTTATATACAGTGTATACATCATACTGTGCAGTATTTATATACAGTATATACAGTATACATCTTACTGTGCAGTATTTATATACAGTATATACAGTGTATACATCATACTGTGCAGTATTATTTATATACAGTATATACATCTTACTGTGCAGTATTATTTATATACAGTATATACATCTTACTGTGCAGTATTTATATACAGTATACATCTTACTGTGCAGTATTTATATACAGTATATAGTGTATACATCATACCGTGCAGTATTATTTATATACAGTTTATACATCTTACTGTGCAGTATTATTTATATACAGTATATACATCTTACTGTGCAGTATTATTTATATACAGTATATACATCTTACTGTGCAGTATTTATATACAGTATATACATCATACTGTGCAGTATTATTTATATACAGTGTATACATCTTACTGTGCAGTATTGTTTATATACAGTGTATACATCATACTGTGCAGTATTATTTATATACAGTATATACACTGCAGTATTATTTATATACAGTTTATACAGTGTATACATCTTACTGTGCAGTATTATTTATATACAGTATATACAGTGTATACATCTTACTGTGCAGTATTATTTATATACAGTGTATACATCTTACTGTGTAGTATTATTTATATACAGTATATACAGTGTATACATCTTACTGTGCAGTATTATTTATATACAGTATATACAGTGTATATCATACTGTGCAGTATTATTTATATACAGAATATACAGTGTATACATCTTACTGTGCAGTATTTATATACAGTATATACAGTGTATACATCTTACTGTGCAGTATTTATATACAGTATATACATCTTACTGTGCAGTATTATTTATATACAGTATATACAGTGTATACATCTTACTGTGCAGTATTGTTTATATACAGTATATACAGTGTATACATCTTACTGTGCAGTATTATTTATATACAGTGTATACATCTTACTGTGCAGTATTTATATACAGTATATACATCTTACTGTGCAGTATTATTTATATACAGTATATACAGTGTATACATCTTACTGTGCAGTTTTATATACAGTATATAGTGTATACATCTTACTGTGCAGTATTATTTATATACAGTGTATACATCTTACTGTGCAGTATTGTTTATATACAGTATATACAGTGTATACATTACACTGTGCAGTATTATTTATATACAGTATATACAGTGTATACATCATACTGTGCAGTATTTATATACAGTATATACAGTGTATACATCTTACTGTGCAGTATTATTTATATACAGTATATACAGTGTATACATCTTACTGTGCAGTATTATTTATATACAGTATATACAGTGTATACATCATACTGTGCAGTATTTATATACAGTATATACAGTGTATACATCTTACTGTGCAGTATTATTTATATACAGTATATACAGTGTATACATCATACTGTGCAGTATTTATATACAGTATATACAGTGTATACATCATACTGTGCAGTATTTATATACAGTATATACAGTATATACATCTTACTGTGCAGTATTATTTATACACAGTATATACAGTGTATACATCATACTGTGCAGTATTATTTATATACAGTATATACAGTGTATACATCATACTGTGCAGTATTTATATACAGTATATACAGTGTATACATCTTACTGTGCAGTATTTATATACAGTATATACAGTGTATACATCTTACTGTGCAGTATTTATATACAGTATATACAGTGTATACATCTTACTGTGCAGTATTTATATACAGTATATACAGTGTATACATCTTACTGTGCAGTATTTATATACAGTATATACAGTGTATACATCTTACTGTGCAGTATTTATATACAGTATATACAGTGTATACATCATACTGTGCAGTATTTATATACAGTGTATACATCATACTGTGCAGTATTATTTATATACAGTATATACAGTGTATCCATCATACTGTGCAGTATTATTTATATACATTATATACAGTGTATACATCTTACTGTGCAGTATTATTTATATACAGTATATACAGTGTATACATCTTACTGTGCAGTATTTATATACAGTATATACAGTGTATACATCTTACTGTGCAGTATTTATATACAGTGTATACATCATACTGTGCAGTATTATTTATATACAGTGTATACATCTTACTGTGCAGTATTGTTTATATACAGTATATACAGTGTATACATCTTACTGTGCAGTATTATTTATATACAGTATATACATCTTACTGTGCAGTATTATTTATATACAGTATATACAGTGTATACATCTTACTGTGCAGTATTTATATACAGTATATACAGTGTATACATCTTACTGTGCAGTATTATTTATATACAGTATATACAGTATATACATCTTACTGTGCAGTATTGTTTATATACAGTATATACAGTGTATACATCTTACTGTGCAGTATTGTTTATATACAGTATATACACTGTGCAGTATTATTTATATACAGTATATACATACTGTGCAGTATTTATATACAGTATATACAGTGTATACATCTTACTGTGCAGTATTTATATACAGTATATACAGTCTATACATCTTACTGTGCAGTATTTATATACAGTATATACAGTGCATACATCATACTGTACGGTATTATTTATATACAGTGTATACATCTTACTGTGAAGTATTATTTATATACAGTATATACAGTGTATACATCTTACTGTGCAGTATTATTTTTATACAGTGTATACATGTTACTGTGCAGTATTATTTATATACAGTGTATACATCATACTGTGCAGTATTATTTATATACAGTATATACAGTGTATACATCATACTGTGAAGTATTATTTATATACAGTATATACAGTGTATACATCTTACTGTGCAGTATTTATATACAGTATATACATCTTACTGTGCAGTATTTATATACAGTATATACAGTGTATACATCTTACTGTGCAGTATTATTTATATACAGTATATACAGTGTATACATCTTACTGTGCAGTATTATTTATATACAGTATATACATCTTACTGTGCAGTATTTATATACAGTATATACAGTGTATATATCATACTGTGCAGTTTTATATACAGTATATACAGTGTATATATCATACTGTGCAGTTTTATATACAGTATATACAGTGTATACACCATACTGTGCAGTATTGATATACAGTATATACAGTGTATACATCTTACTGTGCAGTATTATTTATATACAGTATATACAGTGTATACATCTTACTGTGCAGTATTATTTATATACAGTATATACAGTGTATACATCATACTGTGCAGTATTATTTATATACAGTATATACAGTGTATACATCATACTGTGCAGTATTATTTATATACAGTATATACAGTGTATACATCATACTGTGCAGTATTATTTATATACAGTATATACAGTGTATACATCATACTGTGCAGTATTATTTATATACAGTATATACAGTGTATACATCTTACTGTGCAGTATTATTTATATACAGTATATACAGTGCATACATCATACTGTGCAGTATTTATATACAGTATATACAGTGTATACATCTTACTGTGCAGTATTTTTATATACAGTATATACAGTGTATACATCTTGCCGTGCAGTATTTTTTATATACAGTATATACATTGTATACATCATACCGTGCAGTATTTATATACAGTATATACAGTGCATACATCATACTGTGCAGTATTATTTATATACAGTATATACATTGTATACATCATACCGTGCAGTATTTATATACAGTATATACAGTGTATACATCATATCGTGCAGTATTTTTTATATACAGTGTATACATCATACCGTGCAGTATTTTTTATATACAGTATATACAGTGTATACATCATATCGTGCAGTATTTTTTATATACAGTGTATACATCATACCGTGCAGTATGTAAGTGCGTTTTGTATACAGCTTTTGCTTTGTGTATAATAGTAGACGTGATATTTGGCAGGACACTATGTCTAGGAGACGTCTCCAGGGTTTTCTCCACCGCAGCTCAATATCTTCACTAACGTACGAAGCTAAGAATGGGATCAGCAAAGATTAAATTAAATCCATCTAATGGCGGCCATAATGTCCTGTAAGGCTGCATTCACACACAACACACCCGCTGCAGAATTTACAAGACAATCAAAACTACAGAAGAATCACTTGGAAAATCCGCAGTGTGCGCGCCAATGACCAACAGATGAAGCATAGACAAAGTCCAGGAAGTGAGGGCGGGACTAGCCCTTGTGGTAGCCCTTGGGGGATGTATGGTATCGGAATATGAGGGGTTAATGTTAACCCTATAGTTCGTGCCGCCAGGCTGAGGGCTGGTATGCTGAGGTAATGCTCCGGCCTATCTCCGCCCTTCTCAGTAACGATAGGTGCATGAAATGACTGAAGGTCCACAAGGAGATTGAACTTGAACAACTTTACTTAAATGCTTGCGATACATCCAAGGCGCAGTAACAGTCCCGTACAAACAGTCCTTATATCGCTCAGTGACTGACAGTTGTTGCGGACCTTGAGCTATTTAGAAAGTCTCTGAATTTAGGGTAGATATTTGCAGATCTATCCGGATTTAGGGGTTAGATTAGGTCCGGTGATGCTGCAGAGTGTCTGGGAATTGATAAACTCTCTATTCTGAATTACTCAGTCGTTGCCACAAGGCTCGGGCCTAACTCACTGCGATAGTTGCTGCGCAGATCCTTCTCGTTTGATAGCCCAGGAACAAGAGAGAGAAAAGATGGCCGCCGCTCCCTTATATGGGTAGGGGGCGGGGTGAATCCGATTGGTCCGAACATCTGTCACTCACCATTACACAGAGTAATGGGATTGCATGTGTCACAGGGCCTCCAAAGGTCCTTAAGCAGGATACCATAGAGTTTACCTAGTCACGTGACCCGCAGGTCCTGCAATGCTATGGAACCGGTAATTAACCATTTATTTACATATATATTACTATATTTACATCACCCTTACATAACTTACTAGGCTATTAGTTGGAATAGAGGCGACAAGGGGTAGGCTACACAACAGGGATCCCTACGTCCTAGGGACTCTGGCTATGGGGACCCACAGATACATAGGTACCGTATAAGATGCGGTACCGGGACACCACACACTCCTCTGTGCTCACTCCTGTCCTATCAGACTGCGGCATGAAAACAGAGAGGAAGGGGTTACAGAGCAGCCTGCAGTGATTGGATGAAGAGATCCAGCACAGCACAGCAGACTCAGGGAGGAAGTGAATGCATGGTGAGTGAGGGCGGACTCCGTGCTGCCTCGGACACACCCCTTTCCTTAGCAGAGGATGTCAGAATGAGTGAGCAACAGAACAAAGGGATTTGTGAGCCAAATACAGAAGATAGACACAAAGACCTGTAAAGTATCTGGATGACCTAGTTAGGAACATATAGAAGTATTATTTGTGTGATGTAACAGGTGATAATTTGAATGGCCTAAGTTGCAAAACTACAACTCCCAGCATGCCCGGACAGCCGAAGGCTGTCCGGGCATGCTGGGAGTTGTAGTTTTGCAACAGCTGGAGGCACCATCGTCAGGAAAATGGCTTATTCAGTGAACAATTGTAATTTGAAACCAAACTAAATCCTACAGACACATGGAAGTGAATGCATGGGGAGTCAGGGGGCGGGCTCAGTGCTTGCCTCGGACACGCCCCTTTCCTGAGCAGTGGATGTCAGAATGGGTGAGCAGCAGAACAGAGGTATTTGTGCGCCAAATACAGAAGCTAGACACATAAAGATGTAAAGTATCTGCATGACCTAGTGAGGAACATATAGAAGTATTATTTTATTTAGGTGAAAGTCTAAATTAGCACGTGACGCGTTTGTTTCGGAGCATTATTTTGCACGCGGTTCCTGCGGCAGTTTTCAGACTACGTAACGGAGGCGGTTACAGGGCTACAGCGCGGCTTCTGCTCAGTTATTTCAGGACCATTTATATATTCCCAGGACGATCTCTTTGGCCAAAGCAAACAGATAAAATTAGCTCTGCGTGCGGTAGAATCCCAGGACACTTTACCTGTTTGCCTGCACGCCGCCCATGTTTGCAGACACACATTATGGAGACACATTATACGGTAGACACGGTATAGAATTAACTCCTTCATGACCCGGGGGTTTTCCGTTTTTGCACTTTGGTTTTTTTCCTCCTCACCTTAAAAAAAAAAATCATAACCCTTTCAATTTTGCACCTAAAAATCCATATGATGCTTATTTTTTGCATCACCAATTCTACTTTGTAATGAGGTCAGTCATTTTACCCCAAAAATCTACAGTGAAATGGGAAAAAAAATCATTGTGCGACAAAATTGAAGAAAAAACACAATTTTTTAAGTTTTGGGGGCTTCCGTTTCTACACAGTACATTTTTCGGTAAAAATTACGCCACGGGTCATCGGGTCTAGACCGTTGCTAGGTGCCGGGCCCGATGGCCGTGGCCCCGCGTTATAGAATGGGAGCCGACCCATGACATGCATGTATGTCATGGGTCGGGAAAGGGTTAACATCAGAACTAAATGGGCACTCTCATTAAAACAAATTTTATTGCCCTCCTTATGGTAAATTAAAAATCGTTGTAATGTACTTTGTTTAAAAAAAAAAAATTCTATGTTTTATTTGTGTTTAAAAAAAGCTGCCACTAGGTGTCTCCCTACTTATCCAGAGCATATCCCCCCCCCCCCCCCCCCCCCCCCCCCGCCCCCACATCTCTTGCACAGACTTTGGACTCCTGCTGGCCTGGCAGAAGACCAAGATCAGAAAATGCTGAGGGGGTGTGTGCAGCCTTAGCCAATCATAGCTCATCTCACACTGAACTGCTCTGGGCTGTGTGTAGCAGAGTGAGAGAGGAAGTTCTCCCCTGTATGGCTTCAGATTATGTCACGCCTGCTGGGGAACGCCCCTTCCCAGACTGTGAATATGACAGACTGAGCAGAAAATACAGAGCAATATCAAGGTAGAAAACTAAAAAATAATAAAAATAAATAAAGGTCGGGGGTGGGGGGGGAGATTATAAAATATAACAAGATCATGAGAGGTTCTCTTTAAATTCCTCAACTGAAATAAAAGTCCTTACCTCAGGTCCTATAACTAGAAGCCGCGGTGATATTAAAATAACTCAGTAAATATCGGCGGTGCGCGCTGTGGTTGCAGGGACGCCTGTCGTAACCTCTTGTTGCTAAACTGAAAACATCGGGAAAAGGAAACAACATTCTGTTTAGTCAGGACAGCTCCCAAATATAGGCCAGCCCCCGGGACTGGGCACCTGATTTATGGTGGATGACGGCCAAACCACCGGGGTTTATGAATCCTGGAAAAATCAGCAGCACACGGGGGAGTGCGGGCTCCGAAAAATGAGCGCAGGAAAAAAAATTAAAAAAAAAGAGTGCAACTTGGCCTTTTTATATTCACAGGTGAAATATTCACAGCAAAAGACAATATCGCTGGGGTTTGCAAGGACGAAGATAAGAACTGATGGCGGAGGTCCCCAAAAACAAGAATATCAACAGAGAGGGAGGGCGTGGGGGGTATCACTGTTACCCTGGATTAGTCACCACGAAAATCAGGGGTATATTCAGCTGGTGTTACCCCTCTTGTTATACAGAGATCCCCACAGTGTATTTCTGTGTAAGCTACACTACCCGACGTGTTTCTACCTTATCAATGATATCAGCCAGGGGTTCATCAGGGGATAACACACAGGATATTAAAATATTGCAAATAAACTATGCACCATGTCAAAGGGGTAAATACCACCTCCAATATGGACCACTCACTTAGGTCCCAACGATGCTAGAACAATATTGATGGGCGCTCTACAGAAAAGGTTCAAGATAAAGGAGAACTCTCCCTCCTCTCCGCGCTTCCTGAACTGAGACAAGAGGAGTATTCTCCTGGACAGTATCCTTTCTCTTGGGCCTCCTCTGTAGAACAACCATCCATATTGTTCTAGCATCATTGGGACCTTTAGCTCTGCTGTCTTTGAATTTGTCTAAAAAAAAAAAGTCCATGAAAGGGGGGGGGGGGGGGGAGGGAGCTCCAGACAAGCAATATAAGTCTATGAAGGGGGTGGGGCACCAGACAAGTAATACAAGTCTGTGGAGGGCGGGGGGGGGGGGAGGAGCTCCAGACAAGCAGAACAAGTCTATGGAGGGGGGGAGGAGGGAGCTCCAGACAAGTAATACAAGTCTATGGAGGGGGAAGAAGGGAGCATCAGACAAGCAATACAAGTCTATGGGGGGGGGGGGGGGGGGGGCTCCAGACAAGTAATACAAGTCTATGGAAGGGGAGGAGGGAGCTCCAGATGAGCAACACAAGTCTATGGAGGGGGGAGCTTTGCCCAGCAGCCCTTGGAGGGAGAACTGCAAATTATAGATGAAGCCTGTAGAGCAGAAATCTGCTGAAAAATACCATATCTAAGTAATAGAATTTAAATTCCAAAATGAACCTAAAGAATCAACATGTTTATGATTTTGTTGAATCTGGTCAGAAATTAAATGTCATCAATGAAAACTGCACATGCCCGAGTGGTTCTAGCGTCGGCCAATTCAGGTGGCGCCTGCTGGGCACAGAATGTCTTCCCAGGATTTTTCTAGGCATATATTCTGCAGTGTGAATTGGCCCTAACAGCACAAAGCTCTGAATCGGTAAATTATCCAACAATACTAAGTAACATTTTCACAAATGAATATGAATAAAAAAGGAATGAAGGAGTAAAAAAACGCTGAAAGTGAAAGAAGCAGCGCAGATGGCACCGTGCCCTAAACCCCTGGCATAGCCGGCCTACATTACTTAGCAGTAACTTGCTAGCATCAGACAGGAGAAGGTTAATAGATTTGTAGACATCGGAGCTGAGCCCGTCCCTGCAGCCGCTGGATACTCAATAATCCGACCGACAAATAAGGACTAACCTGCCATCTGGGTGCAGCGAATATACCAGTCCTGCCACACAGCTGCCGCATGGTGCTGGGGACCGAACCTGTTGTGCCCATGCAACTTCCCTGAGGTGCCTCGCTTCAGTGACAGCAGCGATGCCAGCCTCAGCCTCCAGTGACAGCAGCGATGCCAGCCTCAGCCTCCAGTGACAGCAGCGATGCCAGCCTCAGCCTCCAGTGACAGCAGCGATGCCAGCCTCAGCCTCCAGCGACAGCAGCGATGCCAGCCTCAGCCTCCAGCGACAGCAGCGATGCCAGCCTCAGCCTCCAGCGACAGCAGCGATGCCAGCCTCCGCCTCCAGTGACAGCAGTGATGCCAGCCTCCCCCTCCAGTGACAGCAGTGATGCCAGCCTCCCCCTCCAGTGACAGCAGTGATGCCAGCCTCAGCCTCTAGGGACAGCAGTGATGCCAGCCTCCCCCCTCCAGTGACAGCAGTGATGCCAGCCTCCCCCCTCCAGTGACAGCAGTGATGCCAGACTCCCCCTCCAAGTGATAGCAGTGATGCCAGCCTCCCCCCTCCAGTGATAGCAGTGATGCCAGCCTCCCCCCTCCAGTGATAGCAGTGATGCCAGCCTCAGCCTCTAGGGACAGCAGTGATGCCAGCCTCAGCCTCTAGGGACAGCAGTGCTGCCAGCCTCAGCCTCTAGGGACAGCAGGGATGCCAGCCTCCCCCTCCAGTGACAGCAGTGATGCCAGCCTCCCTCTCCAGTGATAGCAGTGATGCCATCCTCCCCCTCCAGTGATAGCAGTGATGCCAGCCTCCCCCTCCAGTGACAGCAGTGATGCCAGCCTCCCCCTCCAGTGACAGAACCACTTCAAAAAAGTTGCTGTTCTATGATGAAGAATAATCCGGAGGAAAGTTGCGTCTTGCGCGGAATGTGTCTCCTAAGGGAGGAGAAAACCGTAACGTGATCAGTGGCTTCTCATCTCAACTTGTGTCGTAATGAGAAGTCTGGAGCCAGATGAGGCGGATATAGGATAGAGGAAGCGCAACCCTGTATATACACCAGAAGACTGCGAGTGCTGTATACTCCTGTATATACACCAGAAGACTGCGAGTGCTGTATACTCCTGTATATACACCAGAAGACTGCGAGTGCTGTATACTCCTGTATATACACCAGAAGACTGCGAGTGCTGTATACTCCTGTATATACACCAGAAGACTGCGAGTGCTGTATACCCCTGTATATACACCAGAAGACTGCGAGTGCTGTATACCCCTGTATATACACCAGAAGACTGCGAGTGATGTATACTCCTGTATATACACCAGAAGACTGCGAGTGCTGTATACTCCTGTATATACACCAGAAGACTGCGAGTGCTGTATACTCCTGTATATACACCAGAAGACTGCGAGTGCTGTATACTCCTGTATATACACCAGAAGACTGCGAGTGCTGTATACTCCTGTATATACACCATAAGACTGCGAGTGCTGTATACTCCTGTATATACACCATAAGACTGCGAGTGCTGTATACTCCTGTATATACACCAGAAGACTGCGAGTGCTGTATACTCCTGTATATACACCAGAAGACTGCGAGTGCTGTATACTCCTGTATATACACCAGAAGACTGCGAGTGCTGTATACTCCTGTATATACACCAGAAGACTGCGAGTGCTGTATACTCCTGTATATACACCAGAAGACTGCGAGTGCTGTATACTCCTGTATATACACCAGAAGACTGCGAGTGCTGTATACTCCTGTATATACACCAGAAGACTGCGAGTGCTGTATACTCCTGTATATACACCAGAAGACTGCGAGTGCTGTATACTCCTGTATATACACCAGAAGACTGCGAGTGATGTATACTCCTGTATATACACCAGAAGACTGCGAGTGCTGTATACTCCTGTATATACACCAGAAGACTGCGAGTGCTGTATACTCCTGTATATACACCAGAAGACTGCGAGTGCTGTATACTCCTGTATATACACCAGAAGACTGCGAGTGCTGTATACTCCTGTATATACACCAGAAGAAGACTGCGAGTGCTGTATACTCCTGTATATACACCATAAGACTGCGAGTGCTGTATACTCCTGTATATACACCATAAGACTGCGAGTGCTGTATACTCCTGTATATACACCAGAAGACTGCGAGTGCTGTATACTCCTGTATATACACCATAAGACTGCGAGTGCTGTATACTCCTGTATATACACCATAAGACTGCGAGTGCTGTATACTCCTGTATATACACCAGAAGACTGCGAGTGCTGTATACTCCTGTATATACACCATAAGACTGCGAGTGCTGTATACTCCTGTATATACACCATAAGCCTGCGAGTGCTGTATACTCCTGTATATACACCATAAGCCTGCGAGTGCTGTATACTCCTGTATATACACCATAAGACTGCGAGTGCTGTATACTCCTGTATATACACCGGAAGACTGCGAGTGCTGTATACTCCTGTATATACACCGGAAGACTGCGAGTGATGTATACTCCTGTATATACACCATAAGACTGCGAGTGTTGTATACTCCTGTATATACACACCAGAAGACTGCGAGTGCTGTATACTCCTGTATATACACCAGAAGACTGCGAGTGCTGTATACTCCTGTATATACACCAGAAGACTGCGAGTGCTGTATACTCCTGTATATACACCATAAGACTGCGAGTGATGTATACTCCTGTATATACACCATAAGACTGCGAGTGTTGTATACTCCTGTATATACACCATAAGACTGCGAGTGCTGTATACTCCTGTATATACACCAGAAGACTGCGAGTGCTGTATACTCCTGTATATACACCAGAAGACTGCGAGTGCTGTATACTCCTGTATATACACCAGAAGACTGCGAGTGCTGTATACCCCTGTATATACACCAGAAGACTGCGAGTGCTGTATACTCCTGTATATACACCATAAGACTGCGAGTGCTGTATACTCCTGTATATACACCATAAGACTGCGAGTGATGTATACTCCTGTATATACACCATAAGACTGCGAGTGCTGTATACTCTTGAATATACACCATAAGACTGCGAGTGCTGTATACTCCTGTATATACACCATAAGACTGCGAGTGCTGTATACTCCTGTATATACACCAGAAGACTGCGAGTACTGTATACTCCTGTATATACAACCAGAAGACTGCGAGTAACTGTATACTCTGTATATACACCATAAGACTGCGAGTGCTGTATACTCCCTGTATATACACCAGAAGACTGCGAGTGCTGTATACTCTTGTATATACACCAGAAGACTGCGAGTACTGTATACTCCTGTATATACACCATAAGACTGCGAGTGATGTATACTCCTGTATATACACCAGAAAACTGCGAGTGATGTATACTCCTGTATATACACCAGAAGACTGCGAGTACTGTATACTCCTGTATATACACCATAAGACTGCGAGTGCTGGTATACTCCTGTATATACACCAGAAAACTGCGAGTGATGTATACTCCTGTATATACACCAGAAAACTGCGAGTGATGTATACTCTGTATATACACCAGAAACTGCGAGTGATGTATACTCCTGTATATACACCAGAAGACTGCGAGTGCTGTATACTCCTGTATATACACCATAAGACTAGAGTGCTGTATACTCCTGCATATACACCAGAAGACTGCGAGTGCTGTATACTCCTGTATATACACCATAAGACCGAGTACTGTATACTCCTGTATATACACCAGAAGACTGCGAGTGCTGTATACTCCTGTATATACACCATAAGACTAGAGTGCTGTATACTCCTGCATATACACCATAAGACTGCGAGTGATGTATACACCTGAAAACGGCTGAAACACCCAGCATGCCCTGGACAGCCAAAGGCATGTCTGCCTACTCCAGATAATCCACATTGTCCCTGAAAGGTAAATCAAGGCTTCCCTCATCTCAGCAGCCAAAGGCTGTTCAGGCATCCTGGAAGTTTTAGTTTTGCAACAGCTGGAGGCACCCTGGTTGGCAAACACTAAGCTAAGCGCTAAAGCCTGACCATATTCACATGTTTATAAGCAAAATCCTCCATATGCAGGAAGCCACACTAAGAGCTCATCGAGAGGTGTCCCCGCTTTTAGGCCCCTTCTATAATTCATGCGCTTGTTAATTGTTTATCCACAATGTAGTTTAGTCGTTCTGCGCTGTGTCGGCTCCGCAGCCGTTTCCTGTATCACATGTTCTGCTCGTCTGCCCGGATGTACAGTGACACTTCTCACGTATTCAGGTGCAGCAGCCGCAGACCCGTGGGTAATGGCCCCTAATACCGACCCTCGAATCCCTGATCTCATGCCTCAGCGCTGCCTAGGGTTACTTTATCCAGGAATAGTAAAACAGAGCTAATTTCTTCAAAAAAACAGCGCCACCTCGGTCCTCTGGTTGTGTGCGGTATTACAACTTGGCTCCATTCGCCACCATGAAACTGAGCTGCAATTGCCTTTTAATAGCCCAAACTTTTTATATTTTTCTACCTTCAGACCCATATGAGGATTGTTTATGCAGGAGCTTAGTCCTTAATAATGACTTCACTTTATCACAAAATGAACGGCGAAAAGAAAATTTATAAGTTAAAAAAAAAAAGCACAATTTTATAATTTTTGCAGGGTTTCCTTTAAACTCAGTGCATTGTGTATGACTGCACAGTTCTCTCTATGATCATATAGATGAGTGCAGGGAGGGGATAGAGAGGACTGTGCAGCTGTAACTATATGACCACACAGTTCTCTCTATGATCATAGAGATGAGTGCAGGGAGGGGATAGAGAGGACTGTGCAGCTGTAACCGTATGACCTCACAGTTCTATTTATGATCATAGAGATGAGTGCAGGGAGGGGATAGAGAGGACTGTGCAGCTGTAACCGTATGACCTCACAGTTCTATTTATGATCATAGAGATGAGTGCAGGGAGGGGATAGAGAGGACTGTGCAGCTGTAACCGTATGACCTCACAGTTCTCTCTATGATCATAGAGATGAGTGCAGGGAGGGGATAGAGAGGACTGTGCATCTGTATCTGTATGACCTCACAGTTCTCTCTATGATCATAGAGATGAGTGCAGGGAGGGGATAGAGAGGACTGTGCAGCTGTAACCGTATGACCTCACAGTTCTATTTATGATCATATAAATGAGTGCAGGGAGGGGATAGAGAGGACTGTGCAGCTGTAATGTATGACCACACAGTTCTCTCTATGATCATAGAGGTGAGTGCAGGGAGGGGATAGAGAGGACTGTGCAGCTGTAATGTATGACCACACAGTTCTCTCTATGATCATAGAGGTGAGTGCAGGGAGGGGATAGAGAGGACTGTGCAGCTGTAATGTAAGACCACACAGTTCTCTCTATGATCATAGAGATGAGTGCAGGGAGGGGATAGAGAGGACTGTGCAGCTGTAATGTATGACCACACAGTTCTCTCTATGATCATATAGATGAGTGCAGGGAGGGGATAAAGAGGACTGTGCAGCTGTAACCGTATGACCTCACAGTTCTCTCTATGATCATAGAGATGAGTGCAGGGAGGGGATAGAGAGGACTGTGCAGCTGTAACTGTATGACCTCACAGTTCTCTCTATGATCATATAGATGAGTGCAGGGAGGGGATAGAGAGGACTGTGCAGCTGTAACTGTATGACCATACAGTTCTATTTATGATGATATAAATGAGTGCAGGGAGGGGATAGAGAGGACTGTGCAGCTGTATCTGTATGACCACACAGTTCTCTCTATGATCATAGAGATGAGTGCAGGGAGGGGATAGAGAGGACTGTGCAGCTGTAATGTATGACCACACAGTTCTCTCTATGATCATAGAGATGAGTGCAGGGAGGGGATAGAGAGGACTGTGCAGCTGTAACTGTATGACCACACAGTTCTCTCTATGATCATAGAGATGAGTGCAGGGAGGGGATAGAGAGGACTGTGCAGCTGTATCTGTATGACCTCACAGTTCTCTTTATGATCATAGAGATGAGTGCAGGGAGGGGATAGAGAGGACTGTGCAGCTGTAATGTATGACCACACAGTTCTCTCTATGATCATAGAGATGAGTGCAGGGAGGGGATAGAGAGGACTGTGCAGCTGTAATGTATGACCACACAGTTCTCTCTATGATCATACAGATGAGTGCAGGGAGGGGATAGAGAGGACTGTGCAGCTGTAACCGTATGAGCTCACAGTTCTCTCTATGATCATAGAGATGAGTGCAGGGAGGGGATAGAGAGGACTGTGCAGATGTAACTGTATGACCACACAGTTCTCTCTATGATCACAGAAATGAGTTCAGGGAGGGGATAGAGAGGACTGTCCAGCTGTAATGTATGACCACACAGTTCTCTCTATGATCATATTGATGAGTGCAGGGAGGGGATAGAGAGGACTGTGCAGCTGTAACCGTATGAGCTCACAGTTCTCTCTATGATCATAGAGATGAGTGCAGGGAGGGGATAGAGAGGACTGTGCAGCTGTAATATATGACCACACAGTTCTCTCTATGATCATGTAGATGAGTTCAGGGAGGGGATAGAGAGGACTGTGCAGCTGTAATGTATGACCACACTGTTCTCTCTATGATCATACAGATGAGTGCAGGGAGGGGATAAAGAGGACTGTGCAGCTGTAACTGTATGAGCTCACAGTTCTCTCTATGATCATAGAGATGAGTGCAGGGAGGGGATAGAGAGGACTGTGCAGCTGTAACTATATGACCACACAGTTCTCTCTATGATCATAGAGATGAGTTCAGGGAGGGGATAGAGAGGACTGTGCAGCTGTAATGTATGACCACACAGTTCTCTCTATGATCATAGAGATGAGTGCAGGGAGGGGATAGAGAGGACTGTGCAGCTGTAACCGTATGAGCTCACAGTTCTCTCTATGATCATAGAGATGAGTGCAGGGAGGGGATAGAGAGGACTGTGCATCTGTAACTGTATGACCACACAGTTCTCTCTATGATCATGTAGATGAGTTCAGGGAGGGGATAGAGAGGACTGTGCAGCTGTAATGTATGACCACACAGTTCTCTCTATGATCATATAGATGAGTGCAGGGAGGGGATAGAGAGGACTGTGCAGCTGTAATGTATGACCACACAGTTCTCTCTATGATCATAGAGATGAGTGCAGGGAGGGGATAGAGAGGACTGTGCAGCTGTGCATCCCTCTGCACAGTGGTCTTTAAACTGTTTCCCTCCAGTTGTTGTAAGACTAAAACCCCCAGCATGCCCGGACAGCCGAAGGCTGAGAGTTGTAGTTTTGCAACAGCTGGGGGCACCCTGGTGGGGGAACACTGCTGCTATGGGGACGTGATCGATAAAATCATCACATAACATGTATAAAATGCAACGTTTCCACCACCCACGACGCTGTCGGCGACCGATGGAAAGAAAAATTCTTCACGACTTCTTTGCGATTAATAAAGCAACAAAAAAACGCAAAAGCGTTTTACTGAAGCAAAGGAAAAAAAATAAGTAAATGACATTGTCATCGATTAAATGCGGCACATACCGCCAGCCCGTATCGGCTTTTCACCCAATACATTTGCTGACTCGGGAGCCGTGCGCATAAAAGCCTCCAGAGACAAAGGCAAAAACAACCTTGTAATGTCCCAACACTGCAAAACCCACAACATCAGAACAGAGATAAAAAAAACAAGGTCAGGTGACTGCGAGGAATTGTGCAACGTTAAAATTGTAACAATTATGAAAAATAACTTTTACTTACAGAAGAAATGAAGAAATGACTTTGGGTTCCGCTCTAAGTGTCTCACGGGGCCCTGTGACGTGGAGATAGGGCAAAGAAAAGAAGTCTCCACCGCAGCTGATTAGCAATCCAGTAATGCACAGTCACAGCCGACCCGCAGCCGGCACCGCCTAACCCAACGCATAATAAAGCAGGAAACTAAGAACCGCTTAAAGGGGTACTCCACTGGAAAACATTTCTTTTTTTAAATCAACTGGTGCCAGAAAGTTAAACAGATTTGCAAATTACTTCTATTAAAAAATCTTAATCCTTTCAGTACTTATCAGCTGCTGTATGCTCCATCAGAAGTTCTTTTCTTTTTGAATTTCCTTTGTGCCTGACCACAGTGCTCTCTGCTGACACCTCTGTCCATGTCAGGAACCGTCCAGTGCAGGATAAGTTTTCTATGAGGATTTGTTCCAGTTCCTATAATGGACAGAGGTGTCAGCAGAGAGCACTGTGGTCAGGCAGAAAGGAAATTCAAAAATAAAAGAAATTCCTATGGATCATACAGCAGCTGATAAGTACTGGAAGGAGGAAGATTTTTTAAAAGAAGTAATTTACATATATTATAACATGTCCCCCCCCCCCCCATCCACCACGCAGAGGTGGCCTCATTTCGGATGGGACCCTAACACACATTCTGAGCCTAACACTCACCTCAGCCTTTTTGATCAATAAGTGCGCTAAGAGCCTCTATTTTTTGTATACTCTGTAAGCGCTGCGGAATCTGTAGGCGCTATATAAATAAAATTATTATTATTATTATTTGCCACAGCAGCGTGCACCCGTCTATTAAAGGGTACCTCTCATCAAAAAAGCTTTTGATATATTACAGATTAATGTATGCAGAATAACTTTACAATTGCATGTTATTAAAAAATCTGCTTCTTTCTATTTAATTTTCCACTTTGAAGAAATGACCACTAGGGGTCTCCCTACCAGTCCTGGCAGCAAGCATTTCAGACTCATGCTGGAGTCCTAAACACTACGAGCTGCCAGTCTGCTTTGTTCACAAAGGAGAACACTCAGAGCTGCCAGCCTGCTTTGTTCACAGCCTGTTTGGCTGTGAACAAAGCAGGCTGGCAGCTCTGAGTGTTTAGGACTCCAGCATGAGTCTGAAATGCTTGCCGACAGGACTGGTAGGGAGACCCCTAGTGGTCATTTATTCAAAGTGGAAAATACAATAGAAAGAAGCATATTTTTCATTAACATGCTATTGGAAAGTTATTCAACATTCATTAATCTAAAATATATCAAAAGTTTATTTGATGAGAGGTCCCCTTTAAGCAGTTGTGCTGGCTATTTTTCTTTTTTTCCCCCCTTTTTTTGGAATTTACATATATGTTTAACTTTCTGGCACCAGTTGATAAAAAACAAACAAAAAAAACAATCTATATATTTTCCAGTGGAGTACCCCTTTAAGAGGGGCACTCCGGTGATTTTTTTTTTTTTATTCAAATCAACTGGTGCCAGAAAGTTAACCAGATTAGTAAATTACTTCTATTTAGAAATCTTAATCCTTCCAGTACTTATCAGCTGCTGTATGCTCCACACGAAGTTGTGTAGTTCTTTCCACTCTGACCACAGCGCTTTTTGCTGACACCTCTGTCCGTGTCAGGAACTGTCCAAATATCTATAGCAAAACTTTCCTGCTCTGGACAGTTCCTGACATGGACAGAGGTGTCAGCAGAGAGCACACAGTCAGGCTGGAAAGAACTACACAACTTCCTTTGGAGCATACAGCAGCTGATAAATCCTGGAAGGGTAAAGATTTTTATATAGAGGTCATTTACAGATCTGCATAACTTTCTGGCACTGGTTGATTTGACATTTGTGTTCCCCTTTATAAGGATATATCCACCCTTGCAATTATTTTCTTTTATCGGTCTAATACATCTGAATTTTTTTTAGTTTTGATTAAACATTAACATTTTCTGTCTACAGCTCGTGTGCCTCCAGGTGATGCAAAACCAACTCCCAGCATGCTGGGAGAGCCAACTGCTTGTCTGCTTCCTTCAGAGGATCCACACTGCCCCTGAAAGGTAAATCAAGGCTTTCCTCTGATCTCATCCCTTAGTGAAGTGATCCCTTCACTTGTTGAAAAAGTACAAATCCCAGCATGCCCAGAAAGCCGAAGACTTTTGCAACAGCTGGAGGCACCCTGGTTGGGATACACTGTCCTAGGCAAATCTACCAATGTCCATCTGCCCAGACGGTAAACAAACCACATGTAGCCGCATCCTGCAGGCTGACCCCTACTTCTTGCCATTATCATTTTGGTGAATTAGCCAAAGGCCTGTTTGCCTTCTCCAAAGAAGCCACACTGTCACTGAAAGGTAAATCAAGGCTACCCTCTCATCTCAGCAACCATTGGTTGTGCGGGTATGCTGGTAATCGTAGTTCTGCAACAGCTGCAGGCACACTGGTCGGGAAACACTGCTATAGGGATGTGATCAGTAAAATCCTCACATGAGATGTA
Organism: Hyla sarda; assembly: GCF_029499605.1. Lineage (NCBI taxonomy): Eukaryota > Metazoa > Chordata > Amphibia > Anura > Hylidae > Hyla > Hyla sarda. The sequence continues at coordinate 4,950,046 of NC_079200.1, forward strand.
TAAAATGTAATGTTTCGGCCACATGTACCCTTCTTCAGCAGGTAAAGTTCGTGCACCCATCTACCAAACACCAAAGGTAGTTGTGCTGCCTGCCTTAGGGTTTGTTCACACTACAGAATCTTATTCCGAATTGGAGATTTCGTCTGAGCATCCAGCGCCGAAACCCTTCGATTGACGACAACGCAGTCATTTCCATTGACACCTTAGTGTGAATAACCCCGAACAGCAGCAGCAGAGGCGCAACCTGCAGATTCTGGGCCCGATGCAAAATCTGCAACCGGGCCCCATGTGCCAATTATAATACCGGTCTCTAATGGGGCAGATGTGCTTTGGTGCCCCCTAAGGCCACAGGGCCCTGGTGCGACTGCTACCTCTATAGCTCCGCCCCTGAACAGCAGAACTAGTTGTCACAGTCTCGTCTCCGATAGAAGAACCATCATGTGTTCCCATGTTGGTGCGGTGGCCCTGGCTCAGCTCCCCCGCGTTCTGTCCAAAGAAGAAGTTGGAACCGCACAAAAACAATTGCAAAAGTGAAGTGAAAAGTCACTGACAAAACCCGTCGGGACAGAAGAAGCTTCTCACTTCACTTTTGTAATGGTCGCGTGCCGCCACCTACTTCTTCTTCTAATGGAAACAGAGTCAACAACAGCAAATAGAACAATATAACAGATAAAACCAATGGGGTCACTATAGGGGGTGCAAAGCTTCCAGCAGCATCCGGGCCCTCGACCATAATGGGGCCCAAACGGTCCCTATGTCCCATATTACGAGACCAGTATTAGAAGTCATGTCTACTTGTCGAGGGGACCTGGCTAAGGTTTTGCAATGGGGCCCAGAAGCCTCAGGATGTTCGATATCCCATGTTCTACGTACAGTATGGCCGCCATGATGCTTCCGGAGAGGATCGAATAGGATACAAGGATAAAATAGGATTGTGCTACAATCAACCTAAAACCTATGATAGAAGGACAAAAGAACCTTTGCTATAAACTTTACTTTGTAGTGAACCTTAGGGCCCCTCTGGACGAGCTGCAGATGGTGCGCTCCGATCTCGGCGATCGTTTGATGAGCCTGTGGTGTCCCGGTGCAGAACATGGTTCTTTACAGTCCCTCAGGTCCACAGGGCTCTCCTGCAGGGTCCCCCCTAAGTCATTATATGGTATTGTCTTGTATATTGAGTATGTACATCTATTATATGGATTGTACAGTGGATAGAAGTAATGTATGAAGGTTATTAGGACGTTTACCCTGTATAGGACCTTTCTAAGGTCATGTGATTTGTCATGTGATATGTGATCACATGATAGAGTTCCAGAGGCACAGGTAACCTAGGCAACCAGCTACCAATGGGCTTTAGTCCCGCCCCCATGATATATAAGGGGCTGTAGTCTCCATATTCTCTCTCTTACTTCCTGGACCTTAAAGGGGTTTTCCAGGAAATAACTTTTTTTTTTTTATATCAACTGGCTCCAGAAAGTTAAACAGATTTGTAAATGACTTCTATTAAAAAATCTTAATCCTTTTAGTACTTATGAGCTGCTGAAGTTGAGTTATTTTCTGTCTAAGTGCTCTCTGATGACACCTGTCTCGGGAACTGTCCAGAGTAGAAGCAAATCCCCATAGCAAACCTCTTCTACTCTGTGCAGTTCCCGAGACAGACAGAGGTGTCAGCAGAGAGCACTGTTGCCAGAGAGAAAAGAACAACTCAACTTCAGCAGCTGATAATTATTAGAAGGATTAAGATTTTTTTTTAATAGAAGTGATTTCCAAATCTGTTTAACTTTCTGGAGCCAGTTGATTTTCAAAAAGAAAATTTTTCCTGAAATACCCCTTTAAAGGGGTACTTGACTGCCCCTGTGTCCTGAACATTTAGTTCCGAATGTTGGGTATGGGATGCGGAGGTCGTGACGTCACACCACGCCCCCTCAATGCAAGTCTATGGGAGGGGGCGTGACGTCCGTCACGCCCCCTCCCATAGACTTGCATTGAGGGGGGGTGAAGTCATGAGGGGCGTGGCCGTGACGTCACAACCCCCGCATCCAGCGTTCTGAACTAAACAGTAAAGTTCCAGTTGCATCAAATACCTGCTTTGGACTGATTTACTATATGGCATTTTGGGTTGGTTGTCGGCGGTACCCTACACCATACAACCACATCCTGGCGTCACGAACACTAAGGGTTCTGAAGATCTTGCCCCAGGGGTTAATACCATCTGATTCCACCACTCAGTCCGCTACACCCCGTGGTCCCGCCATACAGCGGTGGATCATCACAAGCCTTTAAATCAATCCTGCGCCCGATCTATATAAATGGTCACTGAATCATTAAAACTGCTGCAAAAAAGATCCGATTAGCGTTTGCGCATTCATTGGCTGATCGATTGGGATCTATTCACATGGCAGAATTTCCACCAGTGCTTCAAATAAAAGCCCAATACACTTCTATGGGATTCCGCATTCCCGTAGACACTTCGGAATTTCCAAAATATCAACAAGAGTGCGGAATCCCATAGAAGTGTATTGGGCTTTTATTTGAAGATGAATTCTGCAGGTGGAATAGACCCCAACACTCGGCCAATAATTGGGGACAAGGATTCCTAAGACGCCTTCAGGCTGCGGTCATATGCTATATACTACTTGTATACAATAAGCAGTGAAATGTTGCTCTGACATATACTGCGGCGGTGTACACACATGTAGAATATTTTTTGTACTATGTAATGCCGGTGATTGGCGTCTGACTGTGTCCCAGCACTCACTGCTCCACATAAGCCCCCGGGCTTCCTCCTTCTCTGGACCTCCTCCTCCTCCTCTGGACCTCCTCCTCCTCTGGACCTCCTCCTCCTCCTCCTCTGGACCTCCTCCTCCTCCTCCTCCTCCTCTGGACCTCCTCCTCCTCCTCTGGACCTCCTCCTCCTCCCCCTCCTCTGGACCTCCTCCTCCTCCCCCTCCTCTGGACCTCCTCCTCCTCCCCCTCCTCTGGACCTCCTCCTCCTCCCCCCTCCTCTGGACCTCCTCCTCCTCCCCCTCTGGACCTCCTCCTCCTCCCCCCTCTGGACCTCCTCCTCCTCCCCCTCCTCTGGACCTCCTCCTCCCCCTCCGGACCTCCTCCTCCTCCCCCTCCGGACCTCCTCCTCCTCCCCCTCCGGACCTCCTCCTCCTCCCCCTCCGGACCTCCTCCTCCTCCCCCTCCTCTGGACCTCCTCCTCCTCCCCCTCCTCTGGACCTCCTCCTCCTCCCCCTCCTCTGGACCTCCTCCTCCTCCCCCTCCTCTGGACCTCCTCCTCCTCCCCCTCCTCTGGACCTCCTCCTCCTCCCCCTCCTCTGGACCTCCTCCTCCTCCCCCTCCTCTGGACCTCCTCCTCCTCCCCCTCCTCTGGACCTCCTCCTCCTCCCCCTCCTCTGGACCTCCTCCTCCTCCCCCTCCTCTGGACCTCCTCCTCCTCCCCCTCCTCTGGACCTCCTCCTCCTCCCCCTCCTCTGGACCTCCTCCTCCTCCCCCTCCTCTGGACCTCCTCCTCCTCCCCCTCCTCTGGACCTCCTCCCCCTCCTCTGGACCTCCTCCTCCTCCTCTGGACCTCCTCCTCCTCCTCTGGACCTCCTCCTCCTCCTCTGGACCTCCTCCTCCTCCTCTGGACCTCCTCCTCCTCCTCTGGACCTCCTCCTCCTCCTCTGGACCTCCTCCTCCTCCTCTGGACCTCCTCCTCCTCCTCTGGACCTCCTCCTCCTCCTCTGGACCTCCTCCTCCCCCTCTGGACCTCCTCCTCCTCCTCTGGACCTCCTCCTCCTCCTCTGGACCTCCTCCTCCCCCTCTGGACCTCCTCCTCCCCCTCTGGACCTCCTCCTCCCCCTCTGGACCTCCTCCTCCCCCTATGGACCTCCTCCTCCCCCTATGGACCTCCTCCTCCTCCCCCTCCTCTGGACCTCCTCCTCCTCCTCTGGACCTCCTCCTCCTCTGGACCTCCTCCTCCTCCTCTGGACCTCCTCCTCCTCCTCTGGACCTCCTCCTCTTGACCTCCTCCTCCCCCTCTGGACCTCCTCCCCCTATGGACCTCCTCCTCCTCCCCCTCCTCTGGACCTCCTCCTCCTCCTCTGGACCTCCTCCTCCTCCTCTGGACCTCCTCCTCCTCTGGACCTCCTCCTCCTCCTCCTCCCCCTCCTCTGGACCTCCTCCTCCTCCTCTTGACCTCCTCCTCCCCCTCTGGACCTCCTCCTCCTCCTCTTGACCTCCTCCTCCTCCTCTGGACCTCCTCCTCCTCCTCTGGACCTCCTCCTCCCCCTCTGGACCTCCTCCTCCTCCTCCTCTGGACCTCCTCCTCCCCCTATGGACCTCCTCCTCCCCCTCTGGACCTCCTCCTCCTCTGGACCTCCTCCTCCCCCTCTGGACCTCCTCCTCCTCCTCTGGACCTCCTCCTCCTCCTCTGGACCTCCTCCTCCCCCTCTGGACCTCCTCCTCCCCCTCTGGACCTCCTCCTCCCCCTCTGGACCTCCTCCTCTGGACCTCCTCCTCCCCCTATGGACCTCCTCCTCCCCCTCTGGACCTCCTCCTCCTCCTCCCCCTCTGGACCTCCTCCTCCCCCTCCCCCTCTGGACCTCCTCCTCCTCCTCCTCCTCCTCCTCCCCCTCTGGACCTCCTCCTCCTCCCCCTCTGGACCTCCTCCTCCTCCCCCTCTGGACCTCCTCCTCCTCCCCCCCCTCTGGACCTCCTCCTCCTCCCCCTCTGGACCTCCTCCTCCTCCCCCTCTGGACCTCCTCCTCCTCCTCCTCTGGACCTCCTCCTCCTCCCCCTCTGGACCTCCTCCTCCTCCTCCTCTGGACCTCCTCCTCCTCCTCTGGACCTCCTCCTCCTCCGGACCTCCTCCTCCTCCCCCTCCTCTGGACCTCCTCCTCCTCCTCTGGACCTCCTCCTCCTCCTCTGGACCTCCTCCTCCTCCGGACCTCCTCCTCCTCCCCCTCCTCTGGACCTCCTCCTCCTCCTCTGGACCTCCTCCTCCTCCTCTGGACCTCCTCCTCCTCCGGACCTCCTCCTCCTCCCCCTCCTCTGGACCTCCTCCTCCTCTGGACCTCCTCCTCCTCCCCCCTCCTCTGGACCTCCTCCTCCTCTGGACCTCCTCCTCCTCCGGACCTCCTCCTCCTCCGGACCTCCTCCTCCTCCCCCTCCTCTGGACCTCCTCCTCCTCCTCTGGACCTCCTCCTCCTCCTCTGGACCTCCTCCTCCGGACCTCCTCCTCCTCCTCCTCTGGACCTCCTCCTCTGGACCTCCTCCTCTTGACCTCCTCCTCCTCTGGACCTCCTCCTCCCCCTATGGACCTCCTCCTCCTCTGGACCTCCTCCTCCCCCTATGGACCTCCTCCTCCCCCTCTGGACCTCCTCCTCTGGACCTCCTCCTCTGGACCCTCCTCCTCCTCCTCTGGACCTCCTCCTCCTCTGGACCTCCTCCTCCTCCTCCTCTGGACCTCCTCCTCCTCTGGACCTCCTCCTCCTCCTCCTCTGGACCTCCTCCTCCTCCTCCTCTGGACCTCCTCCTCCTCTGGACCTCCTCCTCCTCCTCCTCCTCTGGACCTCCTCCTGCTGCAGTTTCTGCTCTGCCCTCTAGAGGCTGTGCACTAGCACTTACTGTAACTCCCGCCAATCCCTGTAAGGCACCACAAATATAAGGGGGCTCCGTCTGTCTCCTGGTGCCTGAGCAATCGTGTAGTGTCTACAAGTGAAGGTGTCTGGTCCCTTGTTACTGTCCTGTATACCTGCATCTGACCTGAGCCTGATATCCTGACACCGCCTGATCCCTTATAGCAGGGGTATCAAACTCAAATTCATCGGGGGCCACATCAGCAGTTTGGTCACCCTCAAAGGGCCGGTTGTATCTGTAGGACACCCCCCCGGCGTATAAGACGACTGGGTGTATAAGACGACCCCCAATTTTTACAGTTAAAATGTAGAGCTTGGGATATACTCGCCATATAAGACTACCCCTCCTACCGCGATGTACAGTACCTTGTAGTTCCCCCCACGTTAGGTAGGCAGTATAGTTCCCCCCACGTTAGGTAGGCAGTATAGTTCCCCCCACGTTAGGTAGGCAGTATAGTTCCCCCCCACGTTAGGTAGGCAGTATAGTTCCCCCCACGTTAGGTAGGCAGTATAGTTCCCCCCACGTTAGGTAGGCAGTATAGTTCCCCCCACGTTAGGTAGGCAGTATAGTTCCCCCCCACGTTAGGTAGGCAGTATAGTTCCCCCACGTTAGGTAGGCAGTATAGTTCCCCCCACGTTAGGTAGGCAGTATAGTTCCCCCCACATTAGGTTGGCAGTATAGTTCCCCCCACATTAGGTTGGCAGTATAGTTCCCCCCACATTAGGTTGGCAGTATAGTTCCCCCCACATTAGGTTGGCAGTATAGTTCCCCCCACATTAGGTAGGCAGTATAGTTCCCCCACATTAGTTGGCAGTATAGTCCCCCCACATTAGTTGGCAGTATAGTCCCCCCCCACATTAGGTAGGCAGTATAGTTCCCCACACATTAGGTAGGCAGCATGTTCCCCCACATTAGTTGGCAGTATAGTTCCCCCCACATTAGGTAGGCAGCATGTTCCCCCACATTAGTTGGCAGTATAGTTCCCCCCCCACATTAGGTTGGCAGCATCCCCCTCTCCCTCCCCACAGACATACAGCCTCCAGCCATATACAGTGTATGGCTGGAGGCTGTATGTCTGTGTGCTGCCCCCACTATGATCCGGTCACCGCTCCTCCAGCCCGGGGTCACAATCTACTGCTATGGCCTATGGACCATAGCAGTAGATGCCAGGACCGGTCGAGTGGGGACCGGAACGCTGGAGAGAAGAAGATAACGTGCCGCCGGTCACTTACCAGGCCCCGGCCGGAGAGCGTCCTCCTGCGTCTCTATGGCTGTACGCACGGGACGTCACTGACATTCCGTGCGTACAACCATAGAGGAGGAGGACCGAAGGAGGATTGCTAGAGGGCAGACGTTGGTGAAGGCTGGCGGCCGGCAGCGGCTACGCGGGCCACATGACTAGGTCTGGCGGGCCGAATTCGGCCCGCGGGCCTTGTGTTTGACACCAGTGCCTTCTACCCTGATGATTCTCGAGTGTATGCTCCTGGACTGTGAACCCTGCCTGTGCACTCACCGAGCCTGCACCTGAACTCACTCGCCTCTGCTGCCCCCTCAACCCAACTCGCCTCTGCTGCCCCCTCAACCCAACTCGCCTCTGCTGCCCCCTCAACCCAACTCGCCTCTGCTGCCCCCTCAACCCAACTCGCCTCTGCTGCCCCCTCAACCCAACTCGGCTCTGCTGCCCCCTCAACCCAACTCGGCTCTGCTGCCCCCTCAACCCAACTCGGCTCTGCTGCCCCCTCAACCCAACTCGGCTCTGCTGCCCCCTCAACCCAACTCGGCTCTGCTGCCCCCTCAACCCAACTCGGCTCTGCTGCCCCCTCAACCCAACTCGGCTCTGCTGCCCCCTCAACCCAACTCGGCTCTGCTGCCCCCTCAACCCAACTCGGCTCTGCTGCCCCCTCAACCCAACTCGGCTCTGCTGCCCCCTCAACCCAACTCGGCTCTGCTGCCCCCTCAACCCAACTCGGCTCTGCTGCCCCCTCAACCCAACTCGGCTCTGCTGCCCCCTCAACCCAACTCGGCTCTGCTGCCCCCTCAACCCAACTCGGCTCTGCTGCCCCCTCAAACCCAACTCGGCTCTGCTGCCCCCTCAACCCCAACTCGGCTCTGCTGCCCCCTCAACCCAACTCGGCTCTGCTGCCCCCTCAACCCAACTCGGCTCTGCTGCCCCCTCAACCCAACTCGGCTCTGCTGCCCCCTCAACCCAACTCGGCTCTGCTGCCCCCTCAACCCAACTCGGCTCTGCTGCCCCCTCAACCCAACTCGGCTCTGCTGCCCCCTCAACCCAACTCGGCTCTGCTGCCCCCTCAACCCAACTCGGCTCTGCTGCCCCCTCAACCCAACTCGGCTCTGCTGCCCCCTCAACCCAACTCGGCTCTGCTGCCCCCTCAACCCAACTCGGCTCTGCTGCCCCCTCAACCCAACTCGGCTCTGCTGCCCCCTCAACCCAACTCGGCTCTGCTGCCCCCTCAACCCAACTCGGCTCTGCTGCCCCCTCAACCCAACTCGGCTCTGCTGCCCCCTCAACCCAACTCAGCTCTGCTGCCCCCTCAACCCAACTCGGCTCTGCTGCCCCCTCAGCCTAATTTCTCCTCTACTGCTCATCCAAAAAAAATGTTTAAATCAACTGATGCCAGAAAATTAAACAGATTTGTAAATTACTTCTATATAAAAATCTTCATCTGCTCCACAGGAAGTTGTGTAGTTCTTTCCAGTCTGACCACGGTGCTCTCTGCTGACACCTCTGTCCATGTCAGGTACTGTCCAGAGTAGGAGCAAATCCCCATAACAAACCTATCCTGCTCTGGACAGTTCCTGACATGGACAGAGGTGTCAGCAGAGAGAACTGTGGTCAGACTGGAAAGAACTACACAACTTCCTGTGGAGCATACAGCAGCTGATAAGTACTGGAAGGATTAAGATTTTTATATAGAAGTAATTTACAAATATGTAGAACTTTCTGGCACCAGTTGATTTAAAAAAAGAAGCAACAACTTTTTTTCCCCACCGGAGTACCCCTTTAACCCCGGCCTTATGTGGTGTCCCGGAGTGGAGTCGCACTGTTCGAGTGGCTGCAGTCACAAAGGTTTGCTGCTCTTTCTAAAGTCTCTCTGTGTTTCCATGTCTTGCCTGCACTGATCCTTATATAGAGCGTAAGGGGTTAACTATTTATATCCATAAGTCTATTGCACTGTAAGAGCTGGTAATGTCACATGTCAACCCAATTACTGCTAAGAATTGTCAGTCTCCACCCTTATTCCCAGGATAGGGGGGAGGATCCAAAGAGCACATGGTATAGTCCAGTCCAGCGCTGTCATTGGTCAGATATGTTCAGAGTTAGTTCTGACCAAGCCAGAGAAGCGTGAGCGCATGTCCTGCAGCTCTTTCACCTTCAGGGGGAGCCTGCCTAACATTCCAGCACTTTATACTGAGGTAATACAGAAGTCCGGCTTTAGAAGTCTTATTTCCCAGGGGTCTTGTGTACAGATTACAGTTTTATGGAAATAGTGGTTTGTGGGAATCTACATGGTGATACAGGGTGGCACCACTCCAGCCACATGATACAACCCTCATCATACACTTCAGTCTTTATAGATACAACCTTTTTCTGGCATCACGAACGGGACACTTTTGCGTACAAGTTGTTCTCCATAATTCCCGGCTTTAGAAGTCTTATTTCCCAGGGGGTCTTGTGTACAGATTACAGTTTTGTAGAAATAGTGGTTTGTGGGAATCTAAAGGGTATTTCAGGGTTGCACATCTCCATCCACACGATACTACAACCCTCATCCTACACTTTAGTCTACATATACAACCCCATTTCTGGCATCACGAACGGGACACTTTTGCGTACAAGTGGTTTTCCCTCCCTGCTTTAGAGGTCTTATTTCCCGGGGACCGTGTGTATGGATTACATCTTATGGAAATAGTAGTGATGGAATGTGGGAATCTACATGGTGATCTAGGGTTAAACCACTCCAGCCATGTGATACTTCAACCCTCAGTCTACATATACAACCCTTTTTCTGGCGTCACGAACAGGACATTTTTGTGTACATTCAGCTCTACTGCAAAGCCTGTTAGGGTACGTTCACACTGAGGAATTTGAGTGGAATAGAGGAGGAATTTTTTTTGCTGGCCTACAACCACGAATTAGAATTTCCCTTTTTCTTGCGCACAATTTATGTGCGAATTCCGTGCGAAAATTATGTTGGGCGGAAAAAAAATTATCATTGACTTTTATTGGATTCTGCTCGCGGATTGTACACATTCTTTCTTCAAACAGAAAGGAATTCCGCATCGGAATTCCATGAGCGGAATTTCCACAGTGTCAACAGGAATGTGATTTCCCCCATACACATGCACACTTGGGCCAGCTGAGCGTACATGTTTTCTAAATGGGGAAAGCAGAGAAAGCCGCTGCCAGACATCCCATGTAAGCAGGATTTCTCCCCCTTGAACAGAAGATTCAGGGATGATGTAATCCAATACACCCAATTAATCCGACATTATGGGAGTCCGGAGGCCGACTACACATTAGATCAGTGTTTCCCAGTCACAGTGCCTCCAGCTGCAAAACTACAACTCCCAGCATGCCCAGGAAGCCTCCAGTTATTTCAAAACTACACATCCCAGTATTACCAGTTTACCTTCATCTGTTGCAAAACTACAACTCCCAGCATGCCGTGTATGGCTCCAGCTGTTGCAAAACTACAAATTCCTGTATACCCAGCGTGCCTTCAGCTGTTGCAAAACTACAACTCCCAGTATGCCCAGTGCATCTGTTGCAAAACTACAACTTCCAGCATGCCAAGTGTGCCTTCAGCTGTTGCAAAAATACAACTCCCAGTATGCATTTATCTGTTGCAAAACTACAACTCCCAGCATATCCAGTGTGTCTTCAACTGTTGCAAAACTACAATTCCCATTATGCCCAGTATACATTTATCTGTTGCAAAACTACAACCCTAGTGTTCCTTCAGCTGTTGCAAAACTACAACTCCCAGCATGCCCAGTGTGCCTACAGCTGTTGCAAAATGACGGTATTGCAGCTCAGTTCCATTGAAGTGAAAGGAACAAAGTCCAGCAGCAACTGATTCAGTCAGCGCCGGAGATATTCCTCAGTATGAACCCAGCCTTAAAGTGAATGGAGCCGAGCTGTAATACCACACACAACCTGAGGACAAGAGCGGCGCTGTTTTGGGAAAAAAAAGTATCTATATTTTTCTGTTTTTAAAAACAACTAAACATTTCGAGCGCAGATAACTTACATGAAGACTCCGCTGTCACGCTGATCTTTTAGTAGTTAACTCTACGACCGCCGAGGCTTCTAGAAGGAAAAAAAAAAAAGCAGATTATGTAGGAAAAGTAACAATTCCAGCTATTACCCCGCCATCCTGTCTGGGGCTTTCATGTAGTCGCACACAACACGACATCTGTCTCGTCTTGCCCTTTTATTTTTTCACGGCCATAGAAACGGCACTGCTCAGACACGTTCCCAGCTAATAAAACCGCTGCTGTTCAAATAAACGCCGAGCACAGACGCGTTTCATCCCGCACCCCGGGGGGACTAATCGTGAGATTACCTTCAGGGGGGACCCCGGCACCTGGATAGTCGTATGGAGTAAAGAGGCGACTGAAGGTTCCATGTGAACTGTGTGTAGGAGAGAACGGTCACATCCTCGCCGGATCCTCCCCCCGCAGTCGCACAGGAAACATCAGCAGAGCCAGCAGATGTTTTTCTAGCTGGAGGGTGTAATGAACTTCCATACAGTCACCGCAGCCGATGTAACGGTCAGGGGCCGGGGCGTGCCGTGTAACCCGCTTTCCTCTACCTGCTGACACACGGAAACGGAACGTCAGCTTATGAAAGAAACCATGTTATTAGAGATAATCAGCCCAGATAGGAGACAGCTGCACGCGGCGCTTCCTCCAGGTCATGGGGTCTCATAGAATCTAATTGTCTAATTCTGTCAGTTTTGGATGTCCCGGAGATAAATACTATATATCCTGATCTCAGAGAGATAGCAGCAGTATACAGATAGAGCTGTAGGGAGGTATATAACTACTATATATCCTGATCTCAGAGAGATAGCAGCAGTATACAGATAGAGCTGGAGGGGAGGTGTATAACTACTATATATCCTGATCTCATAGAGATAGCAGAAGTATACAGATAGAGCTGGAGGGGAGGTGTATAACTGCTATATATCCTGATCTCCGAGAGATAGCAGCAGTATACAGATAGAGCTGGAGGGGAGGTGTATAACTACTATATATCCTGATCTCATAGAGATAGCAGAAGTATACAGATAGAGCTGGAGGGGAGGTGTATAACTATTATATACCCTGATCACATAGAGATAGCAGCAGTATACAGATAGAGCTGGAGGGGAGGTATATAACTACTATATATCCTGATCACATAGAGATAGCAGCAGTATACAGATAGAGCTGGAGGGAAGGTGTATAACTACTATATATCCTGATCCCATAGAGATAGCAGCAGTATACAGATAGAGCTGGGGGGAGGTGTATAACTACTATATATCCTGATCTCAGAGAGATAGCAGCAGTATACAGATAGAGCTGGAGGGAAGGTGTATAACTACTATATATCCTGATCCCATAGAGATAGCAGCAGTATACAGATAGAGCTGTAGGGAGGTATATAACTACTATATATCCTGATCTCAGAGAGATAGCAGCAGTATACAGATAGAGCTGTAGGGAGGTATATAACTACTATATATCCTGATCTCAGAGAGATAGCAGCAGTATACAGATAGAGCTGGAGAGGAGGTGTATAACTACTATATATCCTGATCTCATAGAGATAGCAGAAGTATACAGATAGAGCTGGAGGGGAGGTGTATAACTACTATATATCCTGATCTCAGAGATAGCAGCAGTATACAGATAGAGCTGGAGGGGAGGTGTATAACTACTATATATCCTGATCTCATAGAGATAGCAGCAGTATACAGATCGAGCTGGAGGGGAGGTGTATAACTACTATATATCCTGATCTCATAGAGATAGCAGCAGTATACAGATAAAGCTGGAGGTGAGGTGAATATCTACTATATATCCTGATCTCAGAGAGATAGCAGCAGTATACAGATAGACCTGGAGGGGAGGTGTATAACTACTATATATCCTGATCTCAGAGATAGCAGCAGCAGTATACAGAGAGCTGGAGGGGAGGTATATAACTACTATATATCCTGATTTCATAGAGATAGCAGCAGTATACAGATAGAGCTGTAGGGAGGTGAATATCTGCTATATATTCTGATCTCAGAGATAGCAACAGTATACAGGTAGAGCTGGAGGGGAGGTGCATAACTACTATATATCCTGATCTCATAGAGATAGCAGCTGTATACAGATAGAACTGGAGGGGAGGTGAATATCTACTATATATCCTGATCTCAGAGATAGTGGCAGTATACAGATAGAGCTGTAGGGAGGTATATAACTACAATATATCCTGATCCCAGAGAGATAGCAGCAGTATACAGATAGAGCTGGAGGGGAGGAGTATATCTATATATATCCTGATCCCATATAGATAGCAGCAGTATACAGAGAGCTGGGATGGATTTATAACACTACTATTATATTCTGATCCCATATAGATACAGCTCTGCTGGGAAAAAAGAAATGGTGTCGTATGACTAGCGATGTTGAGTGTGCATAATATGGGCAAAAAAAAAAAACTGGATTGCTTCTAAAATAATAGAGATTGTCTGAAGTTAATGGGAATAATAACTGGGGAGGGGGGTGGGGTGGGGGGCGTCATTTGCCCAACCCATCATAGACTATGACCTGCCAAAAGCCTGTTTGCCTTCTCCAGAGGATCCACACTGCCCTTGGAAGGTAAATCAAGGCATCCCATCCTTTTGTGCAGTGGTCTCAAACTGTGGCCCTCCAGATGTTGCAAAACTTCAACTCCCAGAGCTAAGATGTTAGCCAGTAGTACACACACTGATAATTCCTCCATTACTTCTCTGGCCAATCACAACACATCACATCCTGGGCTGATGATTTATGCCAGTGTTTCACAACTAGCGTGCCTCCAGATGTTGCAGAACTTCAACTCCCAGCATGCCCGGACAGCCAACGGCTGTCCGGACATGCTGGGAGTTGAAGTTTTGCAACATCTGGAGGGCCACAGTTTGAGACCACTGCTCCAGGCCGGGAGTGGACAGCATGGGGCCGTTTGTTACCAATATCTTCCTACAGTTTGGGGGACTGCCCGTGTGAGGGTTCACTTACTTTACTTTCTGTCTTCCAGGTGACAATGAAGCGTGAGGTTTCAGTTTTCCGTTTGAACATGTCGGCCTCAAGTAGTTCTCTGATCTACGTGAACTCTGCCTGTCCCAAATATCCATCACCACCTCCACCTAAAACTCCGCCTCTGCCCATCTGAGGATGTGTCCTTCAACTGTATCTACGTCCAGAGGATGTAAACACGGTTATCACTGGTGCCATCAGCAGGCGCTTCCCTGCCAGGGGGCCCGATGCAGGGTCACTCTCTGCCTTATGGGGCCCTGATCACATTTAGAGATGGGAACTGGAGCTACAGTGAAGGGAGAAAGTATTTGGCTTGTGTTTTGACTCTGACGGTACATGGCCCCTTCCGTCCTGTCCAGTCCATTTGGCAGAAAGATTCCCAAAAGCATAATGTTTCCATCTCCTCAGGATCACATGGCAGGCGATCTTTCCCCATAAGACGGTCCCGTACGCGATCTTTCCCCATCAGACGGTCCCGTACATGATCTTTCCCCATCAGACGGTCCCGTACGTGATCTTTCCCCATCAGACGGTCCCGTACGTGATCTTTCCCCATCAGACGGTCCCGTACGTGATCTTTCCCCATCAGACGGTCCCGTACGTGATCTTTCCCCATCAGACGGTCCCGTACGTGATCTTTCCCCATCAGACGGTCCCGTACATGATCTTTCCCCATCAGGCGGTCCCGTACATGATCTTTCCCCATCAGACGGTCCCGTACGTGATCTTTCCCCATCAGACGGTCCCGTACGTGATCTTTCCCCATCAGACGGTCCCGTACGTGATCTTTCCCCATCAGACGGTCCCGTACGTGATCTTTCCCCATCAGGCGGTCCCGTACATGATCTTTCCCCATCAGACGGTCCCGTACGTGATCTTTCCCCATCAGACGGTCCCGTACGTGATCTTTCCCCATCAGACGGTCCCGTACATGATCTTTCCCCATCAGACGGTCCCGTACATGATCTTTCCCCATCAGACGGTCCCGTACATGATCTTTCCCCATCAGACGGTCCCGTACATGATCTTTCCCCATCAGACGGTCCCGTACATGATCTTTCCCCATCAGACGGTCCCGTACATGATCTTTCCCCATCAGACGGTCCCGTACATGATCTCTCTCCATCAGACGGTCGCGTACATGATCTCTCTCCATCAGACGGTCCCGTACATGATCTCTCTCCATCAGACGGTCCCGTACATGATCTCTCTCCATCAGACGGTCGCGTACATGATCTCTCTCCATTAGACGGTCCCGTACATGATCTCTCTCCATCAGACGGTCGCGTACATGATCTCTCTCCATCAGACGGTCCTGTACATGATCTCTCTCCATCAGACGGTCCTGTACATGATCTCTCTCCATCAGACGGTCGCGTACATGATCTTTCCCCATCAGACGGGCCTGGACATGCTATTTCTTTAGCAGGGGGAACCTTGCGGGGCTGCAGGTTTTCAGTCCTCGTGGTGTAGCATGCTACCAATTTCTACCAAGATCGCGTACGGGACCGTCTGATGGGGAAAGATCATGTACGGGACCGTCTGATGGGGAAAGATCATGTACGGGACCGTCTGATGGAGAAAGATCGCCTGCCATGTGATCCTGAGGAGATGGAAACATTATGCTTTTGGGAATCTTTCTGCCAAATGGACTGGACAGGACGGAAGGGGCCATGTACCGTCAGAGTCAAAACACAAGTCAAATACTTTCTCCCTTCACTGTAGCTCCAGTTCCCATCTCTAAATGTGATCAGGGCCCCATAAGGCAGAGAGTGACCCTGCATCGGGCCCCCTGGCAGGGAAGCGCCTGCTGATGGCACCAGTGATAACCGTGTTTACATCCTCTGGACGTAGATACAGTTGAAGGACACATCCTCAGATGGGCAGAGGCGGAGTTTTAGGTGGAGGTGGTGATGGATATTTGGGACAGGCAGAGTTCACGTAGATCAGAGAACTACTTGAGGCCGACATGTTCAAACGGAAAACTGAAACCTCACGCTTCATTGTCACCTGGAAGACAGAAATAAAGTAAGTGAACCCTCACACGGGCAGTCCCCCAAACTGTAGGAAGATATTGGTAACAAACGGCCCCATGCTGTCCACTCTGCCGGCCTGGAGCAGTGGTCTCAAACTGTGGCCCTCCAGATGTTGCAAAACTTCAACTCCCAGCATGTCCGGACAGCCGTTGGCTGTCCGGGCATGCTGGGAGTTGAAGTTCTGCAACATCTGGAGGCACGCTAGTTGTGAAACACTGGCATAAATCATCAGCCCAGGATGTGATGTGTTGTGATTGGCCAGAGAAGTAAGGGAGGAATTATCAGTGTGTGTACTACTGGCTAACATCTTAGCTCTGGGAGTTGAAGTTTTGCAACATCTGGAGGGCCAGAGTTTGAGACCACTGCACAAAAGGATGGGATGCCTTGATTTACCTTCCAAGGGCAGTGTGGATCCTCTGGAGAAGGCAAACAGGCTTTTGGCAGGTCATAGTCTATGATGGGTTGGGCAGGTTATATGATCTAGGTTACTAAACAAATGACGCCCCCCACCCCCCTCCCCAGTTATTATTCCCATTAACTTCAGACAATCTCTATTATTTTAGAAGCAATCCAGTTTTTTTTTTTGCCCATATTGACCACCTTGAGTTTCTCTTTGTGTTCTCCCCAGTGATTTGTTTGCTTGGTGTCTGGATCTGGAGTCTAGCTCCCATAGGCACTTACTCATACGTTTTCTTCTGTCTTGTGCGCGTAAAATAGCGATTGTGGCTTGGAAGGATACTACCGCTCCCCCCTATTACTTGATGGTTTAACCTAGTTAACAAATATGTTCCACTATATAGGACGCTCTATATTAGTCGCAGATGCCCAAAAAAATGTGATAAAGTATGGATGCCGTGGCTGCTGTTAGGGGAGTCAATGGTCCCTCCTGAGCGTGTAGCTTCTCCTCAGTAATACTCTTATTGATTCGGTGTTGGGCTGGGGTGTTGTTATAAATTTTTTTGTGTGCTAAAAGTTATAAATAACTACCGTATATAAAAATGGATTTAAGTTTTTTTTATAAAAGACACCTGTCCACAGAATCAATCAAACAAATTTCAAACTCTCCACCATGGCCAAGACCAGAGAACTGTCCAAGGATGTCGGGGACGAGATTATAGTCCTACACAAGGCTGGAATGGGCTACAAGATCATCGCCAAGAAGTTTGGGGACAAGTTTACAAGAGTTGGTGCCAATATTCACTAATTGAAGAATAACTGTCCATCTCCCTCGGTCGGGGGCTCCATGTAAGGTCTCACCTTGTGGAGGTTCAATAGCCATGAGAACGGTGAAGAATCAGCCCAACACTACACGGGAGGATCTTGTCAATGATTTCACCAAGAAATTGGTAGCATGCTACACCACGAGGACTGAAAACCTGCAGCCCCGCAAGGTTCCCCCTGCTAAAGAAATAGCATGTCCAGGCCCGTCTGATGGGGAAAGATCTCCCTCAGAACACAAAGAGAAACTCAAGGTGGTCCGACAGGAATTGCGTAACGTCTTTCCAAAATGGTTCTCCACATGGGCAGCTCCACATAGCATGCAACAAGGAGTCTACCTCCATTTGACAACGGAAACAGTTTTTGAGGAAGAAAGACCAATACGAAAAAGTTTAACCGGGGTATAGTACAATCGCAATACAAGTCTAGACTGGATAAGCATATATCTGGCGCTAACTACAGTAGGATAATATGTTTTCGTAACTTCCTTCCACTGGTCTTCAGAGAACTCTGGAATATCTGCCACCCACTTTGGATAGGCTAAATCACAAGGATCAGGTCTCACAGATTGGAGCCACGCATATGCCTGTGTTAGAGGCTTGGTGAGGTCAGTGGTACCCAAGAGCAACTCCACTTCAAAAAAGGCCGGAGTCACATCAAGAGAGCCAAATTGCGCCATAGTCGCAGGTCTCAACTGGAGATAACGAAAATGGGCACTTTGAGGGATTTGAAAACGTTCACACATTTCTTGAAAGGAGGGGAAGGAGGGAAATTCCCCAAATAAATGTATAGCAAACTTGATCCCATGATCAGTCCAGAAGCCGGCTGCCTCCAACTCCCGTAGGTGCTCAAATTGAGGATTTCCCCACAGGGTGCTCTGGGAGACAAAGCCGGTATCGGGAAGCCACCCGAGACCACTGACCACACCTCTGCTACCGTTTTAATGGGAGACAATAGCCGGGTAGTGGGAGTATACCTATATAGGGCATTAGTGAGAGTCCCATACAAACCCATAATAGGGTCGTAAACGCATTCTCCAGATCCAGGTCGATCCACCAGGCGGCGTACACCAGTTGTAATGCGAGGAAATAGTTATAGCTTTGACGCCTGGAGCAGCGCCTAATCCAGTCTCGGAGGTTTGTCCTGCTAGTAGAAGGATCTCAGGATACCACTCCGCTTCACAAATAATTTCTTAGGGGGAATTACAGGGGATAGATGAAAGGACATACAGAAACTTTGGGAGATAGATAATTTTAAAGATGCTAATCCTACCTGCCAACGAGAGAGGCATTGAATTCCACAACTGCAACCGGGCAGCCGTAGAGGACAACACCGGATCAAGGTTCAACGCCAAATAATCCCCCAAGTGAACAGACACCTCCACCCCCCAACGCCTCCAGGGAACCATGTACATCAGCCAAGTAAACCAAAGTATTGTCCGCATACATGGAAACCTTTTCTTCTAGTGATCCCCTACATAACCCATGAATCTGAGGAGAAGTCCGGATGGCCGCTGCCAGGGGCTCAACAGCCAGAGCAAACAGGGGGCACAAAGGGCATCCATGCCGCATCCCCCTGCTCAGCAGAAAGGGATCTGAGACATCCAAATTTGCATGTATTCTGGCCCTAGGATTATCATACAACAACCGCACCCATGCCCGGAACCTTGGACCAAGACAAAGACAAAGAACCCTCAACACACTCCAGAGATCCAGCCATTCCACTGAATCAAATGCCTTCTATATATCCAAAATAACCACATAGCCCGTAGATGCATCCAAGTCTGCCATAGCAATATTCAGCTGTAAATGTTTGACGTTTATATCCGTAGTTCTCCCGGGCATAAATCCCGTCTGATCAGGATGAACGACAGCAGCTATGACCTCCTTCAAACAATTAGCTAAAATTTTGGCCAGAATTTTAATATCCATGTTAAGGAGCGAGATGGGTCTATAGGAATCTGGCAGGGTCAGAACCTTTCCTGGCTTGGGGAGGACTATGATAAGGGCTTTCCTCATAGAGTCCTGAAGCCTCCCCAACTTAGCTGCCTCCTGAAAAAGATTTAGCAAAATGGGGGCCAGACGCTCCTCGTTCAACCTGTACCAGTCCCCAATCATATACCTTATTTTTCGCCGCATAAGACGCACTTTTTCTTCCCCAAAACTGGGGGGAAAAAGTCGGTGCGTCTTATACGGCGAATACACCCCTATCGCGGCGGTCCCTGCGGCCATCAACGGCCGGGACCCGCGGTTAATACAGGACATCACCGATCGCGGAAAGTGACACTAACCCGGCTGTTCAGCGATTTCACCGCGGCGTCCCGAACAGCCCGACTGAATAGCCAGGTTAGTGCTTACAGGACACCGGGAGGGACCTTACCTGCCTCCTCGGTGTCTTCTCCGTTCAGGGATCCCCTGTATGGCCGGCGCTCTCCTTCCTCGTCGTCACGTACGTGCGTCAGCGTGCGTAACGACGTGATGGCGGCGACGGAGAGCAAGGATACACGGCCGGCAGCAGAGACGTTCCGGAGCCACGGGGACACGGCGACAGCGATGGAGCGACATCCAGGGCAGCGGTGACTGGTCCGGAGCGGCGGGGACACGTGAGTATTACCTCCTATGCAGTGGTCTTCAATCTGCGGACCTCCAGATGTTGCAAAACTATAACTCCCAGCATGCCCGGACAGCCAACGGCTGTCCGGGCATGCTGGGAGTTGTAGTTTTGCAACATCTGGAGGTCCGCAGGATGAAGACCACTATTGGGTTCAAAATCTTCATTTTTTTTTTATTTTGCACCTATAAAATTGGGTGCGTCTTATACTCCGGTGCGTAAAAAATATGGTAATCTGATCCCAAAGTCTTCTTCGTAGGGAGGGTAGATATTGCCAAGGAAACCTCCTCAACTGAAAAGAGGGTCTCTAAAGCAGCAGCCTGAGCTTCCGTCAAGGGGGTAAGTGGCAAATCCCTAAGGAAGGATACAAGGCCAGTCGGCACATCCGTCAGACAGGAAGAATATAGAGAATGGCAGAAAACACGTAAAAACAGTGTTGATCGCAGGCGGGTCAGTCTCCAGCACTCCATACGCCCCATTTATACAAGGAATGGAAACCACCGTCTACTCTCCCTAGCCAGATACGCCAACAAGCTACCATTTTTATCCCCATACTCGAAAAGGGCAGCCTCCCTATCTACCATCCTCTTCTGAATCCTCTCCCTCTGAAGTATCAAAAGGGATACGAGTGAGCCGGAAGAAGCGAGGAACGCAAAACGTCGCTCTAGCCAGTTGTACCTGGGAACTTGCACCCGTATCAGCTAATAAAGAAGCCGTGGATTTAAGAGAGCTGCCACCTGCTTCACTTCTTCTTGTACCTTTATCAAAAGGGATATCTGGGCCTTAAGCAAGGCGGCCCTGGGGACAATGAAGGAGGCTGCCCGACAGGACAGCAAGGTTACAGGGCAACATCTCCCGTACTGGGCCACCACAGCCAACTTACTCACTAATCCCATATCAATTGGAAAACATCAACTATAAGTCCTTGTATAAAGGCCTTAAGACAGTCCTGATTTCCTACGCTATCTAAACATATATTGGGAAAGCAGCATGAAGAGCCCGGAGGTCCCACAGCAGCCGGTGATGTAAAGAACCGAGAAGTCGTTCCGTCCACCACTCCAAGTCTCGCCCGGAACAGCATGGCGTATCTGTAGCCTTTCATACGTAACCGGAGTCGGTCTTGTGTGAACTTTATCCTTTGTTTATGTAGCTCCACCGAGAAATCAGGGTAAAAGGCAATTCTGCTGTCATTAAAGCGCACCTCCCCCTTGATGCGGACCGCCCGCAGGATAGCGTCTCTGTCCCGGTAGTTGAGTAGTTTAGCCAGAAACGGTCTAGGCGGCCCCCTGGGCGGAGCAGGTTTGGCCCGTATCCCAGTGTGCCCATTCAACAGGAAAGTAAGGTGAAAAAGTGTTCAGGGGCAGAATTTCTTTCAACCATGTTTCGGCCCCAAGACATCA
Source organism: Hyla sarda (assembly GCF_029499605.1). Classification (NCBI taxonomy): domain Eukaryota; kingdom Metazoa; phylum Chordata; class Amphibia; order Anura; family Hylidae; genus Hyla; species Hyla sarda. The sequence continues at coordinate 4,971,239 of NC_079200.1, forward strand.
CGCCCCCTCCCATAGACTTGCATAGCGGGGGGTGATGTCACATGGGGCGGAGTCGTGATGTCATGATACTCCGGCCCTGTGGTCGGCACCCGGAAGTTTATGATCTGGCAGCGTGGCGTGCAGCTCAAAGAGGTGGGTGCCGAATGCAAGATTACGGGGGTCCCCGCGGTCAAACATCTTATCCCCGATCCTTTGGATAGGGTATAAGATGTCTTAGGGCCGAAGTACCCCTTTAAGTCCAGCAGCCAAAAGAGCATATAGGCTGAGAGAAGATGCCGAGGTGGTATGGCCGTCCTTCACCCTCAGGATGCTGGCAGCACTCAGTGTGGGCGCCGGGCAAAGTGGTGGCGAGAGAAGAAGGAACCGTGATCTCTGCGTAATCCGGCAGAGCAAAATATCTCCACCACTACCACAGCTCCTCCGCGGATCAGCAGCCCAGAGGCACCTGCCTGTCCTTCCTGCCGCGGGAGTTGCCTTGGCAACCCTGCAGCTCCACCTACATAGCCGGGGTAATGGCGGATTGCCTTCACAGGAACCCCGGAAGCCGTCTCTGCCACCAGCCGCCCGCTCTCCAGTACTCTTCCCGGGACCTGCAGCACCTCACCGCCGGCTCCCGGAATGTGCCTCCGCCCGCTCCACTGAAGATCTCGATCCGACCTCCGCACGCAGAACCCGGTCACCGCTCCGGACTGCACCCGCAATGTCTCCCCGATGGCGCGGGAGCTCACTGGGGTAGGTAAGGGTTCTCAGGATTGAAAATCAGGGTTAAATGGAGTCAGGCTAACGGAAGCACAGCAAAGTGCGACCGCTCAGTCCGCCATCTAAACACGCTCTTTTATACAGTTAATGCGCCCTTTAAGAGAGTGCTCCTAATCTCAGCTCGTTTCCTGTATAAAAGACAACAGGGAGACAGAAATCTTGCTGATCGAATACTTTTTCCCCCCTTCTCTGCAAATGTTTGCATGACAATCAGGACCATATTTACAGCTGAAATTTGTCAACTTTCTTTGAAGTGCTGCCCATAGGGCCGGTTCTGCCTATAGGCAAAATAGGCAGCCGCCTAAAGAGCCTTCTTGATGGGGGCACCGATCTGCCTGCTGCATGAAAGTTATTAACCACCCAGCATCTGAAGCAAAACACAGTCTTGGAGGAGGAGGTTTGTTACAGTGTGTCACCCCAGTAGTAAGGAGATTACATGAGGAGGAGGTTTGTTACAGTGTGTCACCCCAGTAATAAAGAGATTATAGGAGGAGAAGGTTTATTACAGTGTGTCACCTCAGTAGTAAGGAGATTACATGAGGAGGGGGTTTGTTACAGTGTGTCACCTCAGTAGTAAGGAGATTCCATGAGGAGGGGGTTTGTTACAGTGTATCACCCCAGTAGTAAGGAGATTACATGAGGAGGAGGTTTGTTACGGTGGGTCACCCCAGTAGTAAGGAGATTACATGGGGAGGAGGATTGTTACAGTGTGTCACTCCAGTAGTAAGATTATATGAGGAGGAGGTTTGTTACAGTGTGTCACCCCAGTAGTAAGATTATATGAGGAGGAGGTTTGTTACAGTGTGTCACCCCAGTAGTAAGGAGATTACATGAGGAGGTGGTTTGTTACAGTGTTTAACCCCATAGTAAGGAGATTACATGAGGAGGAGGTTTGTTACATTGTGTCACCCCAGTAGTAAGGAGATTACATGAGGAGGAGGTTTGTTACAGTGTGTCACCCCAATAGTAAGGAGGTTACACGAGGAGGAGGTTTGTTACAGTGTGTCACCCCAGTAGTAAGGAGATTACATGAGGAGGAGGTTTGTTAAAGTGTGTCACCCCAGTAGTAAAGAGATTACATGAGGAGGTGGTTTGTTACAGTGTGTCACCCCATTAGTAAGGTGGGGCATGTTGAGGGCGGAGCCAATGAGTAGCAAAATTAGCTTTCGCCTAGGGTGGCAAAGATCCTTGTATCAGCCCTGCTGCCTCCCCCTCAACACTGCTGCCCTAGGCATATGCCCACTGTGCCTAATGGAAAGTCCAGCCCTGGACACTAATCTGATCAATGTATCAAAATATAAAGCAGCAGAAACAATGTATCCAGTGCTGCGTTGTGTCAGCGGATACATGTGGGCTCTGTGCTCAGTACATGTCACTTATCGCTCTTTCCACGCTGACACACGCGCAGCACTAAATGCTTTCGGTGCCATGGTTTGGGCTGTAATCTAAACAGTGAAAGGAACGGCGCCCAAATGTGGAACCTTGTACGAAAACCAGACGGAACAGGAACATAAATGTCTAAAAAACCATAACAGGAAGAAATGTCAGGTCTTTTACCAAGTGGGGCAGAATTGTGATTCACAAGGTAAAACAGTGCAAAACTACAACTCCCAGCATGCCCAGAAAGCCAATATAAAATTGTAGCCCTCCAGATGTTGCAGAACCACAACTCCCTGCATGCCTGGACAGCCAAAAGCCTGTCTGCCTTCTCCAGAGGATCCAAACTTTCCCTGAAAGGTAAATCAAGGCTTCCCTCTCATCTCATCCCTTTTTTGCAGTGGTCTCAAACTGTGGCCCTCCAGCCGTTGGCTGTCCGGACATGCTGGGAGTTGTAGTTTTTCCACATCTGGAGGGCCACAGTTTGCAGACCACTGAACTAGCCAAGGTTTCCGCTTGGGTTTTTCCTTTTCCTTTCACCTCCAGTGTCATTATGCTATAAAATATCTGTACAGCGCTGTGGCCTATGTTGGTGCCATCCGGCATCAGACATAAAATAGGACGACTGAGAAGGAGCTCAAAACATGGACAAATATCGATTCCTTTTCGAATAATCCGTGATTGTCCCAGAGGAAAATAACGATTTGCGCAGTGAACAGAACGCAGGTGCTTCCGATTTTTCACAGACTGGAAATATAGGGCAGGCGGCTGATTTTATATTCAGACATAAAAATAGAAGCGCGCGCTGGGCTCAGCTACATCGCACCACTTCATATTCTGGGGGTTTTCTCATACGGAATTCACCGCGCAGATGAAAGGATTTGATGGGGATCAGGTGCCGGTTCAGCGTCAGATGTGGCGGTGACGTCCGCGGGAGCCAATCAGACAGCGGGAACCTCAGTTATCGGTCGGGAGACTTATTGTTACTTCAGATGAACAGTCAGATATGTAACATAATAGCGGTCTATATTATACCGCCAGAGAGAAAGAAGCTGCAGATCTGTTCTATTGTACAACAAAATAATTAATCCTAATGATCCATCTGAACTATAATAATAATAATAATAATAATAATAATAATATACAGTGTGTGTAGCAGTATTATATTCAGGAGCACAGTGTGTGTAGCAGTATTATATTCAGGGGGCACAGTGTGTGTAATAGTATTATATTCAGGGGCACAGTGTGTAGCAGTATTATATTCAGGGGGCACAGTGTGTGTGTAGCAGTATTATATTCAGGGGCACAGTGTGTGTAGCAGTATTATATTCAGGGGGCACAGTGTGTGTAGCAGTATTATATTCAGGGGGCACAGTGTGTGTAGCAGTATTATATTCAGAGGATACAGTGTGTGTAGCAGTATTATATTCAGGGGCACAGTGTGTGTAGCAGTATTATATTCAGGGGGCACAGTGTGTAGCAGTATTATATTCAGGGGGCACAGTGTGTGTAGCAGTATTATATTCAGGGGCACAGTGTGTGTAGCAGTATTATATTCAGGAGCACATTGTGTGTAGCAGTATTATATTCAGGGTACAGTGTGTAACAGTATTAAATTCAGGGGGCACAGTGTGTAGCAGTATTATATTCAGGGGGCACAGTGTGTAGCAGTATTATATTCAGGGGGCACAGTGTATGTAGCAGTGTTATATTCAGGGGCATAGTGTGTAGCAGTATTATATTCAGAGGGTACAGTGTATGTAGCAGTATTATATTCAGGGGCATAGTGTGTAGCAGTATTATATTCAGGGGCACAGTGTGTAGCGGTATTATATTCAGGGGGCACAGTGTGTAGCAGTATTATATTCAGGGGCACAGTGTGTAGCAGTATTATATTCAGAGGGTACAGTGTATCTAGCAGTATTATATTCAGGGGCATAGTGTGTAGCAGTATTATATTCAGGGGCACAGTGTGTAGCAGTATTATATTCAGGGGGCACAGTGTGTATAATTATTATATTCTGGGGCACAGTGTGTAGCAGTATTATATTCAGAGGGTACAGTGTATGTAGCAGTATTATATTCAGGGGCATAGTGTGTAGCAGTATTATATTCAGGGGACACAGTGTGTGTAGCAGTATTATATTCAGGGGCACAGTGTGTAGCAGTATTATATTCAGGGGCACAGTGTGTAGCAGTATTATATACAGGGGCACAGTGTGTAGCAGTATTATATTCAGGGGCAGTGTGTGTAGCAGTATTATATTCAGGGGACACAGTGTGTGTAGCAGTATTATATTCAGGGGGCACAGTGTGTGTGTAGCAGTATTATATTCAGGGGCACAGTGTGTGTGTAGCAGTATTATATTCAGGGGCACAGTGTGTGTGTAGCAGTATTATATTCAGGGGCACAGTGTGTAGCAGTATTATATTCAGGGGCACAGTGTGTAGCAGTATTATATTCAGGGGCACAGTATGTGGCAGTATTATATTCAGGGGGCACAGTGTGTGGTAGTATTATATTCAGGGGCACAGTATGTGGTAGTATTATATTCAGGGGGCACAGTGTGTGGTAGTATTATATTCAGGGGGCACAGTGTGTAGCAGTATTATATTCAGGGGCACAGTGTGTGTAGCAGTATTATATTCAGGGGCACAGTGTGTGTAGCAGTATTATATTCAGGGGCACAGTGTGTGTAGCAGTATTATATTCAGGGGCACAGTGTGTGTAGCAGTATTATATTCAGGGGCACAGTGTGTGTAGAAGTATTATATTCAGGGGCACAGTGTGTGTAGCAGTATTATATTCAGGGGCACAGTGTGTGTAGCAGTATTATATTCAGGGGCACAGTGTGTGTAGCACTTATATTCAGAGGGTACAGTGTATGTAGCAGTATTATATTCAGGGGCATAGTGTGTAGCAGTATTATATTCAGGGGCATAGTGTGTAGCAGTATTATATTCAGGGGGCACAGTGTGTAGCAGTATTATATTCAGGGGCACAGTGTGTAGCAGTATTATATTCAGAGGGTACAGTGTATCTAGCAGTATTATATTCAGGGGCATAGTGTGTAGCAGTATTATATTCAGGGGCACAGTGTGTAGCAGTATTATATTCAGGGGGCACAGTGTGTATAATTATTATATTCAGGGGCACAGTGTGTAGCAGTATTATATTCAGAGGGTACAGTGTATGTAGCAGTATTATATTCAGGTGCATAGTGTGTAGCAGTATTATATTCAGGGGGCACAGTGTGTGTAGCAGTATTATATTCAGGGGGCACAGTGTGTGTAGCAGTATTATATTCAGAGGGTACAGTGTATGTAGCAGTATTATATTCAGGGGGTACAGTGTGTAGCAGTATTATATTCAGGGGCACAGTGTGTGTAGCAGTATTATATTCAGGGGGCACAGTGTGTGTAGCAGTATTATATTCAGGGGGCACAGTGTGTGTAGCAGTATTATATTCAGGGGGCACAGTGTGTGTAGCAGTATTATATTCAGGGGGCACAGTGTGTAGCAGTATTATATTCAGGGGCACAGTGTGTAGCAGTATTATATTCAGGGGCACAGTGTGTAGCAGTATTATATTCAGGGGCACAGTGTGTGTAGCAGTATTATATTCAGGGGCACAGTGTGTGTAGCAGTATTATATTCAGGGGCACAGTGTGTGTAGCAGTATTATATTCAGGGGCACAGTGTGTGTAGTAGTATTATATTCAGGGGCACAGTGTGTGTAGTAGTATTATATTCAGGGGCACAGTGTGTAGCAGTATTATATTCAGGGGCACAGTGTGTAGCAGTATTATATTCAGAGGGTACAGAGTGTGTAGCAGTATTATATTCATGAGCACAGTGTGTAGCAGTATTATATTCAGGGGGCACAGTGTGTGTAGCAGTATTATATTCAGGGGGCACAGTGTGTGTAGCAGTATTATATTCAGGGGGCACAGTGTGTGTAGCAGTATTATATACAGGGGGCACAGTGTGTAGCAGTATTATATTCACTAGTATGTTCTGTTGACTGTCCAGACATGCTGGGAGTTGTAGTTTCACAACAGCTATAGGTCCACAGAGGCAGGCAGCGGCTCCCACACAAGTGTAACATCTGGCAGCGTCTCTGTGTAACACCTGCCAGTGGCCCTGTATAAACCAAACCGCACTATTTGTATTCCTGTATAATAGTCCAGTAGAACGCCCCAGGCTAGAACGCCCCAGGCTAGAACGCCCCAGACTAGAACGCCCCAGACTAGAACATGTATTCTGGAAGACGCAGGATTTAGCGCTACAGTCACAACAACATTCTGGACGCGTTCCGAGAAGTAACAGGTGCTGCAGCCGCAGGGTGTGCGCCCCATAAACCATGTACTGCTACTGCCACCTGGTGGTCAGAGGGGGGTTAGCAGCTGCCTTGCTTTAGTAGTATTGGAAATGTCATCCACAGCTTCTATAGAGGGAGATGAATCCAAACTAATGAGCCCGATACAAATCATTTCTGATTATTTCACCATTATATTCAATTGGATTCTGCTGTCCCATAAACACAGCGCAATTTACACATTCTGCAAAAATATAAGACCTGTCTTTAAAGGGGTACTCCACCCCTAGACATCTTATCCCTACTGCACCCGGCGTTCAGGACTTGCACCGAAGGCTCGTGACGCCATGCCCCCTCAATGCAAGTCTATGGGAGGGGGCGTGACGGTGTGGGGTGGAGGCTCGTGACGCCATGCCCCCTCAATGCAAGTCTATGGGAGGGGGCGTGACGGTTGTGGCGTCACGAGCCTCCACCCCACATCACCAGTCATCCGACACGGGGCAAAGTTCGCTCTGTGCACTGGATGTTTGTTGCCTCAGCAGAGATCACGGGGGTCCGCAGGGGTGGAGTACCCCTTTAATTTTGTGGAATTCCACAGCGGAATCCTATTGAAGTCAATGGGGCTTTGAATTTTTCAGCCGGATTTTGGGGGGTATTTATCAATTTTGCCTGTTGACAGTTTTTTGTTTTTTTTCACTTTGGTTTTTGTGGACGTGCACCAAATGTATCATTTGGCGCACGTTGTTAGTAATTTTGGCGCAAATGTTGAAATCAGCTGTTCACCGCGCCTTTTACACAGAACTTACCGCCACAGAGGACGCGTATTTTACCCCTTGTGCAGCCATTTCGGGGTCCCTCCTGCAGTATATCAGCAGCGACGCGAGTTATTTTCTTTTGTGGGGTTTATAGCCGCCATGTGAAATGGATTTTATTTTCAACTTGAGTAGTTTTTTTTTTTTTGGTTACTTTAGTGCAGTGGTCTTCAACCTGCGGACCTCCAGATGTTGCAAAACTACAACTCTCAGCATGCCCGGACAGCCAAACACTTGTCTGCCTCTTCCAGAGGATCCACACTGATCATGAAAGGTAAATCAAAGCTTCCCTTTTGCAAAACGTCAACTCCCAGCATGCCCGGACAGCCGTTGGCTGTCCGGGCATGCTGGGAGTTGTAGTTTTGCAACATCTGGAGGTCCGCAGGTTGGTAAGACCACTTACCTTTCCTGAACCTGTGCGGCCATGTCCAATGCTGGCTCCACGGAGGGTGAAGGCCCCTCAGAGACAACTATGTCGCAGGATAATATTGCGCAGCCCCGAAGGTGTCGCAGCTTTCACAAAAAATGTTTTATGTATTTTGACGCTTCTCGGCCTTTTGGCTAAGATCAAGTGTTCTCATTGGTGGTTTAGTCTCTGCCCATTGATGTAGGATGGGCGCTGCATAGAGGGGGCAGGGGTTCCGGGGCGTTCCGGGGCTGGTTCTGAGGAATCAGTTCGACAGCTGTCCTGATTAGGGATCGACCGATTATTGGTATGGCCGATAATCATGATTTTGGGCATTATCGGTATCGGCAATTACCTTGCCGATAAGCAATAATGCCCAGCCCCCCCCCGACCCACCCACCGCGACCGCCCCCCCCCCGACCCACCGCACCGCGTCGCACCCCCCACCGTAGTGCTGGGCGGTATATCGGTATGAACCGGATACTGTTTTTTTTTTCTCCCACGGTATGGATTTTTGCCCATACCGCTATACCGGTCGGGCGCCTCCCCCACCCTCCGAGTCAATAAAAATAAATAAACTTACCCGTAATGGGGGTGGTCCGGGCCATCCATCCTTCCTGTAGTGTCCGGCGGCATTCTGGAGGTGAAGGGGAGGTTTGTTGGGGGTCTCTCTCCTGTCAGGGGAAGGGCTTAGCGATAGACCGCATGCTCTGTGCACGTTTTTTTTTTGTGTGTGACACGTTTGCACTTTTCTTGCACTTTGGGTGATAGAGAGCATGCGCCTCGGCTTAAAAAAAAAAAAATTATATATATATGTCAGTGTTTCCCAACCAGGGTGCCTCCAGCTGTTGCAAAACTACAACTACAGCTGTTGCAAAACTACAACTACCAGCATGTTGGACAACCATTGGCTGTCTGGGAATGCTGGGAGTTGTAGTTTTGCAACAGCTGGAGACACTCTGTTTGGAGAACACGGTAGTTGGAGGATCAGTTGGGTAAATATTGGCCATTGCATTGTGGGTATCTTTAATATAAAAATACCGACCGTGCCGGGGAAATACCAGCCGGGTGGCGACCGTGCGAGTGACATGAGCCGCCATCTTTCCTCCATCCCAGAGTAAGTTGTGATGTGAGATGAGGAATCACTGAGCTACAATCTGAGAAGCACGAAAATCCGTCTTATGTGAGACATTAATACATGTGAGATGTTACCCCCCCATATATACCCCCCGCATAATATACCCCCCCATAATATACCCCCCTATACCCCCATAGACCCCCATAGACCCCCAGTCATATATACCCCCCCATAATATACCCCCCACGATAATATACCCCCTCATAATATACCCCCCCCATAATATACCCCCCCATAATAGACCCCCCCCATAATAGACCCCCCCATAAGAGACCCCCCCATAATATACCCCCCACTGATAATATACCCCCCCATAATATACCCCCCACGATAATACCCCCATAATATACCCCCATAATATACCCCCCCCCATAATATACCCCCCCCATAATATACCCCCCCATAATATACCCCCCCATAATATACCCCCCATAATATACCCCCCATAATATAACCCCCCCATAATATACCCCCCACAACTGATTATACACCCCATAATATACCCCCCCATAATATACCCCCATAATATAATCCCCCATAATATACCCCCCCATAATATAACCCCCCCCATAATATACCCCCCCATCTGATAATATACACCCCCCCCTACTGATAATATACCCCCCCACTACAGATAATATACCCCCCCCCACTACTGATTATACCCCCCATAATATAACCCCCCCCATAATATACCCCCCCATCTGATAATATACACCCCCCCCTACTGATAATATACCCCCCCACTACAGATAATATACCCCCCCACTACTGATAATATACACCCCCCCCGCTACTGATAATATACACCCCCCCCGCTACTGATAATATACACCCCCCCGCTACTGATAATATACCCCCCCCACTACTGATAATATACACCCCCCCCACTACTGATAATATACACCCCCCCACTACTGATAATATACACCCCCCCCCACTACAGATAATATACACCCCCCCACTACTGATAATATACACCCCCCCACTACTGATAATATACACCCCCCCCACTACTGATAATATACACCCCCCCACTACTGATAATATACACCCCCCCCACTACTGATAATATACACCCCCCCCCACTACTGATAATATACACCCCCCCACTACTGATAATATACACCCCCCCACTACTGATAATATACACCCCCCCACTACTGATAATATACACCCCCCCCCCCACTACTGATAATATCACCCCCCCCCACTACTGATAATATACACCCCCCCCCACTACTGATAATATACACCCCCCCCCCCACTACTGATAATATACACCCCCCCCCTCCCCCCCCCCACTACTGATAATATACACCTCCCCCACTACTGATAATATACACCCCCCACTACTGATAATATACACCCCCCCCCCCACTACTGATAATATACACCCCCCCCACTACTGATAAGATACACCCCCCCCACTACTGATAATATACACCTCCCCCACTACTGATAATATACACCCCCCCACTACTGATAATATACACCCCCCCCCCACTACTGATATATACACCCCCCCCACTACTGATAATATACACCCCCCCCACTACTGATAATACACCTCCCCCCACTACTGATAATATACACCCCCCCACTACTGATAATATACACCCCCCCCCCCCCACTACTGATAATATACACCCCCCCCCACTACGATAATATACACCCCCCCCCCCCCACTACTGATAATATACACCTCCCCCCCACTACTGATAATATACACCCCCCCACTACTGATAATATACACCCCCCACTACTGATAATATACACCCCCCCCCCACTACTGATAATATACACCCCCCCCCACTACTGATAATATACACCCCCCCCCACTACTGATAATATACACCCCCCCACTACTGATAATATACACCCCCCCCACTACTGATAAGATACACCCCCCCACTACTGATAATATACACCCCCCCCACTACTGATAATATACACCCCCCCCACTACTGATATATACCTCCCCCACTACTGATAATATACACCCCCCCACTACTGATAATATACACCCCCCCCCCACTACTGATAATATACACCCCCCCCCACTACTGATAATATACACCCCCCCACTACTGATAATATACCACCCCCCCCCCCACTACTGATAATATACACCCCCCCCCACTACTGATAATATACACCCCCCCCCCACTACTGATAATATACACCCCCCCCCACTACTGATAATACACCCCCCCCACTACTGATAATATACACCCCCCCACTACTGATAATATACACCCCCCCCCACTACTGATAATATACACCCCCCCCCCCTACTGATAATATATCACCCCCCCCCCCACTGATAATATACACCCCCCCCCCCACTGATAATATACACCCCCCCCCCACTACTGATAATATACACCCCCCCCCCACTACTGATAATATACACCCCCCCCCCCACTACTGATAATATACACCCCCCAACCCCCCCCACTACTGATAATATACACCCCCCCCCCACTACTGATAATATACACCCCCCCCACTACTGATAATATACACCCCCCCCACTACTGATAATATACACCCCCCCCCACTACTGATAATATACACCTCCCCCCACTACTGATAATATACACCTCCCCCCCACTACTGATAATATACACCCCCCCCCACTACTGATAATATACACCCCCCCCACTACTGATAATATACACCCCCCCCCACTACTGATAATATACACCCCCCCCCACTACTGATAATATACACCCCCCCCCACTACTGATAATATACACCCCCCCCACTACTGATAATATACACCCCCCCCCCACTACTGATAATATACACCCCCCCCCCACTACTGATAATATACACCCCCCCCCCACTACTGATAATATACACCCCCCCCCCACTACTGATAATATACACCCCCCCCCACTACTGATAATATACACCCCCCCCCCACTACTGATATATACACCCCCCCCCACTACTGATAATATACACCCCCCCCCCCACTACTGATAATATACACCCCCCCCCCACTACTGATAATATACACCCCCCCCCCCCACTACTGATAATATACACCCCCCCCCACTACTGATAATATACACCCCCCCCCCACTACTGATAATATACACCCCCCCCCCACTACTGATAATATACACCCCCCCACTACTGATAATATACACCCCCCCACTACTGATAATATACACCCCCCCACTACTGATAATATACACCCCCCCACTACTGATAATATACACCCCCCCCCTACTGATAATATACACCCCCCCCACACTGATAATATACACCCCCCCCACTACTGATAATATACACCCCCCCCCACTTACTGATAATATACACCCCCCCCCCACTACTGTTACCCCCCCTATATACACCCCCCCCCACTCCCCACCCCCCCCCCCCCACTACTGATAATATACACCCCCCCCCCACTACTGATAATATACAACCCCCCCCCCACTTACTGATAATATACACCCCCCCCCACTACTGATAATATACACCCCCCCCCCACTACTGATAATATACACCCCCCCCCCACTACTGATAATATACACCCCCCCCCCCCCACTACTGATAATATACACCCCCCCCACTACTGATAATATACACCCCCCCACTACTGATAATATACACCCCCCCCACTACTGATAATATACACCCCCCCCCACTACTGATAATATACACCCCCCCCACTACTGATAATATACACCCCCCCCACTACTGATAATATACACCCCCCCCACTACTGATAATATACACCCCCCCCACTACTGATAATATACACCCCCCCCACTACTGATAATATACACCCCCCCCCACTACTGATAATATACACCCCCCCCCACTACTGATAATATACACCCCCCCCCACTACTGATAATATACACCCCCCCCACTACTGATAATATACACCCCCCCCCACTACTGATAATATACACCCCCCCCACTACTGATAATATACACCCCCCCCACTACTGATAATATACACCCCCCCCCACTACTGATAATATACACCCCCCCCACTACTGATAATATACACCCCCCCCCCACTACTGATAATATACACCCCCCCCCCCCCACTACTGATAATATACACCCCCCCCCCCACTACTGATAATATACACCCCCCCCCCACTACTGATAATATACACCCCCCCCCCCACTACTGATAATATACACCCCCCCCCCACTACTGATAATATACACCCCCCCCCCCTACTGATAATATACACCCCCCCCCCACTACTGATAATATACACCCCCCCCCCACTACTGATAATATCACACCCCCCCCCCCACTACTGATAATATACACCCCCCCCCCCCCACTACTGATAATATACACCCCCCCCCACTACTGATAATATACACCCCCCCCCACTACTGATAATATACACCCCCCCACTACTGATAATATACACCCCCCCCACTACTGATAATATACACCCCCCCCCCCACTACTGATAATATACACCCCCTCCCCCACTACTGATAATATACACCTCCCCCCACTACTGATAATATACACCTCCCCCCACTACTGATAATATACACCTCCCCCCACTACTGATAATATACACCCCCCCCCCCATTGTGTGTATAGAGGAGACTCACCTTTCCCTGACTACAGACAAGGCCTCATTGTGGCGGGAACCATCTGCACTGATCAGACACATTTGGGGTAAATGGGAGGAGTGCAGGGTGCGGAGTCACCCAGAGGGCGGCGCCAGAGCTCCAGACACAGCACTGCAGAGGCCCTGTTCACACTGTTACCTCCTCTCTGTGTTTTGGGTTTATAATAAACTGTAGTCAGATTTTTGCTTTTATTTTTTCCAAGTAGAAAACAGAAATAGATTCTAACAAAGAAGATTTATTCACATTAAGATAGGAAAGGAATTAAATGGGCACTGTCACTTTAAAAAACTTTGATCGACCGTGGTCTCAGTGCTGAGACCTCCTCCAATCAGGAGAATGAGCTGGAATAAGCGGTTGTTAACACTTTACTCCCCGGCTCTCATTATAAGTCTATGGCAGTGTTTCCAACCTGGGTGTCTCCACCTGTTAGCAAAACTACAACTCCCAGCATGCCTGAATAGACATGGAGGTTGTAGTTTTGCAACAGCTGGAGACACCCTGGTTGGGAAACACTGGTCTATGGGGCAACGAGATGGGGAGTAGAACGCGCTACCTTGTGCTTCTTCTCGTTCACTCTCCTGATCGGTTGGGGTCTCAGGAGACCACGACCGATCTGCACATAAGAAGCGTCACTATTACTGACCATAATTTTGCTTGTATATTAGATTTTTTAACAGTTTCAGGTCTGCAGGCTTCAACTGTGATTTTCAGTTCTCCCAGAGCAGGTGGGCAGAGTTCCCTCTCTCCATAGACTTGTATTACTTGTCTAGAGCTCCTCCTCCTCCTCCATAGACTTGTATTACTTGTCTGGAGCTCCCTCCTCCCCCTCCATAGACTTGTATTACTTGTCTGGAGCTCCCTCCTCCATAGACTTGTATAACTTGTCTGGGGCTCCCTCCTCCCCCCTCCATAGACTTGTATTACTTGTCTGGAGATCCCTCCTCCCCCTCCATAGACTTGTATTACTTGTCTAGAGCTCCCTCCTCCTCCTCCATAGACTTGTATTACTTGTCTGGAGCTCCCTCCTCCCCCTCCATAGACTTGTATTACTTGTCTGGAGCTCCCTCCTCCATAGACTTGTATTACTTGTCTGGGGCTCCCTCCTCCCCCCTCCATAGACTTGTATTACTTGTCTGGAGATCCCTCCTCCCCCTCCATTGACCTTGTATTACTTGTCTAGAGCTCCCTCTCCATAGACTTGTATAACTTGTCTGGGCTCCCTCCTCCCCCCTCCATAGACTTGTATTACTTGTCTGGAGATCCCTCCTCCCCCTCCATAGACTTGTATTACTTGTCTAGAGCTCCCTCCTCCTCCTCCATAGACTTGTATTACTTGTCTGGAGCTCCCTCCTCCCCCTCCATAGACTTGTATTACTTGTCTGGAGCTCCCTCCTCCCCCCTCCATAGACTTGTATTACTTGTCTGGAGCTCCCTCCTCCCCCCTCCATAGACTTGTATTACTTGTCTGGAGCTCCCTCCTCCCCCCTCCATAGACTTGATTACTTGTCTGGAGATCCCTCCTCCCCCCTCCATAGACTTGTATTACTTGTCTGGAGCTCCCTCCTCCATAGACTTGTATTACTTGTCTGGGGCTCCCTCCTCCCCCCTCCATAGACTTGTATTACTTGTCTGGAGATCCCTCCTCCCCCTCCATAGACTTGTATTACTTGTCTAGAGCTCCCTCCTCCTCCTCCAT